>NC_063194.1:1820244-2120244 GCF_017589495.1 Alosa alosa
AGCTATTAATGATGCTCAAGATAAAAGGGCAAATAGCCGCAAAAGCTTCTTTGAAAAGGTGAGATGGAAGAATATCAGAGTGGCAAGAAGAGGGCTTCATATGAGAGACCACGTCTGACCACTGTGAGGAAGAGACTGGTTGGAATTGTTGGAGGCGGCAAACTACAGACCGATACAAAGCAGGATCAGAATTTGAGCGTGTGTTATGAGACTTTATGTTGTCAATTTTGTCAATAAAGAAATTGAGAAACATCTCACTTTAAGCCCTGGCCTGGTCCCATATCCCTGAGCTTTAATCCCTTTAGAATCTCTACCTGCCTGTGGTGCCGTGTCTGCACCTATACTTACCTTTTTTCAGACACACACGCACACACCTGCACACACGCACGCACGTGCACACACATTACTTACATGCCAGGGGAGAGCAGGTCTGGAGCAGAGCTGGCTACTAGCAGGGTCACCTCCATCAGGCTAGTCATGGCTGCGGCTCGCACCCTAACACACACACACACAAACAAAAGATGCAAAAAACAGGGTTATAACACCCTAACACACCAAAACACACACAAGGATGCACAAAACATGGTTATAACATGACCCAGCTGTGAGAGTCCATGACTTTGAAGGCAGCAGTCCATACATTTAACATTTAGCCAGACTAATTTGAATTAAAAAAAAAAAATGCCCACGTTCAATATGGAAGTAATCAGGGAATGATAGTAAATCTATTCTGGATTTCAAAATCCTATCCCAACAGAAGGCTATGCAAATTAATTTAGCCTTAACATTGATAAACGAGGAAAGGACACTGTCCAGATCATTGATCTGTGTGTTTGGTTAAAAGCAGACATCAATAAAGTATCTATCTATCTAGCAGACACGCTTGGCATGCCGTTTTTCCAGAGCCTGAGGGTTGGCTGGGTGGGTGGGGCGACTGCTGTTGCCACCGGCACTAGCCCTAGGCCTCCTTAAGCTCTGCAGCATGGAACAAGATGGACAGCCCCAGTCTGGCTCGGCCACATTTCTCAGGCCAGGCCAGGCCAGGTAAACGCCACCTCAGGGCCACCCCCCCCCCCCACCACACACACATCTCTGCTAGCTCCCCACCGCACACAGCAGCTATCTCAGACTGGTTTCCAGGAAGCCTCAGCCAGGGTGTGTCCAAGTGCCACAGCTATGCTCATAGCACCCTCAGGCAGCACTACGGTGGCTCTCAAGGCCAAAGCGAGATCTCTCCTGTTGACAACTACTTGTCAGAAGTGTGTGTGTGTGTGTGTGTGTGTGTATATATATCTTAGTGTGTGAGTATGTTACGGTCCTCAGCAAACGTGTTGACCTTGGTGTGTTTAGAAGCCCTCCTGCTTTTGCACCAGACTGGTGAGAGCCTTTGAAAGGACAACCAGACTTGTTTCCTTGACAGAACATTTGTTCCTTCACAGATCCCCTGTGAGGGGTCAGCGTCTCTACTCACACTGCATGCAGGTCACTAAGCCCACAGTGACCGAATACCACACGACTTTGACCTCATACCTCAAAGTTACGTACCCCTTAACGTGCAGTGTTTCCCACACATTGACTTATTTGTGGCGGCCCACCACAATATCAACATTGACCACCACACAATGATTTTCCATATTGTACTAACTTTAAATGGGATGAAATCCTTTCATTGTAGAGCTATGTGCATCTTTGCAGTCTCTCCTTGTCTCTCTGTCTCTCTACGGACATGCATGCATTAAAGAAAACATTATTGGCATCATAACCCCGCTAAACAGATTTGTTCAAAACTACCACCTACCACTAGCCTGGGTGCCAGCCAAACTTAGTAACCTACCACCACAAATAGAATTCAATTCTGTGGGAAACACTGATGTGATAATTTAAAATGGCCATATAATGCAACCTGAACCAGTTACACGTGAGGTATGTGTCCTGGTCGATGCGGTCGTATTCTACTAACCATACGCCCACGAATCCTTGGCTGTCTGTGCTGTATGTCTGTGTTTAGCCTGTGTGTGTGTGCGTGTCAGTGTCCTGGTCGATGCGGCCCTTGTTCTACTGACCATGAGCCCACGTCTCCTCGGCTGTCCATGCTGTAGTCGCCCATGCAGTTGAGCAGCGTGGAGTAGACCTGCTGGATGTTGGCAGCACACAGCACACTGTCAGGAGAGCCCTCCGCGTCCAAGCCGACAGTCACACACACCCTGCCATGGAGGGACAGAGAGAGAGAGAGAGGGAGAGAGGGAGAGAGAGAGAGAGAGAGAGAGAGAGAGAGAAAGAGGGAGAGAGAGAGGGGGAGAGGGAGAGAAAGAGAGAGGGAAAAACAAGAGAGAGGCAGAAAAGAGATTGAGTGGAGATAAGAGGGTTGTTTTTCTCCTAAATTTTTTTTATTAATAATGGCTTTGAGCCACTCATGCCATCATTCTGGTCCTGCAGGTCTAAGCGTGTGCCCGTTTTGGCTCCGACTTCAGCAACAGGGTCATGTTGCAGGGTGCAGATAAGGCTAAGGGTTAGGATGGTGGTGTGTATGTGTGTGTGCACTGACTGTGCCAAGGCTGTGGCTGCGTCCCTTCTGGCCTCAGTGAAGCCCACGTCCTTCTGGGAGACGGTACAGGCCTGCTGAAGACCCTCCAGCACCTGAAACACACACATGGAAGATGACACATGAGTCCCGCATATGGAGGATCTGAACATGACCTGTGTCCCAAAGACCTTAGCAAACACAGAGGTCCCTCGTTTAAAACATGGGCACAAGGCAGAGTCTTAAGTCTAATTAACACTAATTTAACAACTAAGTAAAACTTATTTCCTAATTTAACACCACGGACAGGACCTTAAACGTAAACGTAAACTTAAAAAAATAGATGAGTCAGCTCAATGCTCCAACACATCAGCTCTAGTTCATGTGCATGAACTTTTAACTTTGCCCTCTATTTGTATTGGGGCCCAGAGTCCCTTAGGTCTGGAACAAACAAGCTATACCGGCAAACTCAGTTTAGATCAGAAGATCAGTTTAGCGTCAATAGCCCCAATCAGCAAAACCTGATATCTGTGATGGTCAATAACATACATTACAACATGCTCATCTGTAAAAGTAATTGCAGACAAAAGCACTGAAAATAAAACTAATTACATTTTATCTACTGAGTTTTCATTTTTATTATTTTCATTCGAGAGGGATGTAAGTTATAAATAAGTTAAGTAAATTATACCAAAATGTAGGATGGTCTTCCCTCTATGATAGGAGGAAAAGGCCTCCTTTTGTTCATTATTGGGAAAGTTACCTTTTTACCTAACTTCTCTTCTGAACATGAAATCAATCACGTTCACAGGGTTTTATATCTCTTCAAACTCCTCAAATTAGCTTTTACATGTTCTTGCTTTGACTAATATTTAGACCTTTTATATCATTATTAGAATTATTATTTATACATACACATTCCGCTTCTTCCTTTCTTTCTATTTATTATTATTATTATTCGCCTTTTGTATCTTTTTACTGTTCTTGTTTTGTTATGTATGTTTTGTAACTCAGGGCATTGCTGTAAAAGAGCTTGACGCTCAGTCAATTTCTCCCTGAATAAAAAACGGTTGATTTAGTGTTTTTCTGTTTCGTAACTTCTAAGGTCATTGTTAGGGTGAGATATGGCTCTACAGACTAATCTCTCTTTAAAGCGTCACCTTAGATATATGGGGACTAATAAACCTACTAGAGCTACCTGAGCTGTAAACTGATGTGTCACCTGGGGCTATCGTCCTACCTGTTGGAGTTTGGTGCGGATGATGAACCTGGGCAGAGAGCCCAGGGCCAGTGCACAGCCACATCGGGTCAGAACCTCTGGGCTCTTCAGGGCCTCAATGTACTGGCTCACCAGGACCTCTAGGTGGTTGTGAGGAGGGAGAAAGAGAGAGAGACAGAGAGAGAGAGAGAGAGAGAGAAGGAAAGAAAGAAGGAAAGGGAGAAAGAGAGAAAGAGAGAGTGTCACACAAACATGGTTGACAGTTTAGACTCTCGGCACTGACTAATGATTCACGACTAAACTCTCTCTCACACACACACACACACACAGGTTCGATATCTTTCGGTCTCTCACTCACCCATACCCATCCACCCCCCTGACGCATGCACTCACTTGCAAATCTCAGAAAACAGAAGCCGTTAAGCTTGAAACACAGAATAAAAAAAATATGTCACATCAGCCTTGTATGGCGCCAGTAACACACACACCTGTCCTTAGATGGCAAGAAACACAGCCACAGAAACGCGCGCACACACAAACACGCGAAAACGCACGCGCACACACACAAACGCACGCGCACACACACAAACGCACGCGCACACACAAACAAACAAACATGCACACACAGGTTCATGTTTTCATGTTCAAGAACATGTTTACACATACCTTGCATCTGTGTGTCAGCCATCCCAGGCTCCAGCTGATAGTACTCATTGCAGAGAGATGCCAGGGCTGATACAGCAGCTTCCTGCAGGCAGACAGACAGATATGTTTCAGGGACAGACAGACAGACAGTATAATGAACCAGAGGCATAACTGCCGTTGCAGCTGTATACACCATCAGGCGACAGGCGCAATGGCAGGTCTCCAATTTCTGTTTTCCCAAACCCTGCTAAAGCTAAAAGCTACAATGACATCAAAAATCAGCCTACCTTAAAAACATTCTTAGCAGGCAGGTTAAAAGCAAACTCTACATAATGTGTATTATTTATTTGTTGAACTAATTATGTTATCCATTTAGAAGAAATTCTGCAAATGTTCTGAAGCCCCCACACACACCTCCCTAAAAAACATTCTGTGTATTCTATTTTAGCTTTCTATTTTTAGAGTTATATTGAAGTCTAAGAATAAAGGACATGCGACAGCAGTACCAAACATATTGTTAAATGCTGTGTTTTTATTTCCATCCGGTGTTAATTGTGGTGTATTAATTTTATTTTTAATGACAAACCATGCAACCCACACACCGGACATACCACCGCCAACACGGTGATAAACAACTCAGGCCCATTACCATCACAGCCACAGCAGTGCAAGGGCAGACTACAATTAACATCCAAGTGACACAATCCGTGGCAATTGCAAACCCTTTCCTTTCATACACTACATTGTTGGTTGAAATGTGTCAACATTGATGTGTCAGTGCAGGTGTGCCCTACAGTTCTCTACGTCTTTTTTGGCTCTACTTTTAAGCTCTGTCTTTGTGTCAGTTACAAAAGCAGACTTAATTGACACATTGACACTAAGTGAGTGAGAGAGAGAAAGAAAATGAGACAGCAAGAAAGAGAAAGAGAGAGAGAGAGAGAGAGAGAGAGAGAGAGAGAGACAAAAGAAAGAGACACAGATGAGGGAGACATCAGAAGACTTGGTCACTCTGCTGTACCTTGATGCCCTGCTTGGCTCCGCTGGAGAACAGATGCAGGCTCTTCAGGCTGTCGTCGATCAGCCACTGCCACCCCGCTGCACAGAAGAGCACAGAGACATCAGCACACATCAATCAGTCAAATAACTGACCAGTCAATCAATCAATCAATCAATCAATCAATCAATCAAACTTTATGTATCTATCCCAGAAGGCAATTCTGCTTTGAACTTTGTATGTTTTGAACTACACCATGGTTCAATCATGTCTTTTGGAGCAAACTTACTAATGACGGGATCTCCTGTAAAAGGCATCTTGGAGACAGACATCTTCTCAATCAGGACACATACTGTGAAGAGACACAAGGGCAGAGGGAGTGCTATGGTGTTGTAGTGATGCAGTTTTTACTGAGAACAGGGCAACTTATTTATAATACTTTAAAGACAAATGACTAATACTTTGACGTTTTACATTCTTTACCTGACAGACATACAGCATTTGAATGTTAGTATGTGGTGTAAGCTTTACATTCTTAACCTGACAGGCACATTCAGTATTTTAATTATTAGTTTGAGGTGGAAGTACTTGCACATCAGTATGAGGTGGGAGTATCTGAACATTAGCTTGAGGTGGAAGTAGTTGAATGTTTGAGGTGTAAGAATTTGAACATTAGTATGTGGAGTATATGTGAATGGTGATTTATTGCGATAAAGACAGACAGACAATGAGAAACACACCTGCTGGCCTCATGAGTTCCCCACCAAAGCCCCTGTAAGGAGGCAGAGGACACTTCAGCAGGGCAGTTTGGAACATTCAACAGAAGATTCTGTTCCGCAACAATGTAAGGTTCTAAAATTTCATGTTGAATTCAGAGCCATCTAAGTATGGACCCTTTCAAGAGATAAGAAGATAAAGACAAGGTAAACAATAACAATGCTTGAACGTTCTATTTGGTTCCCAATCTACTTCCTCTGCACATATGGAACATTAACATATGGAATGTTAAAACGGAAGCCTTGTGGGGCCAACTATGATGCTGATAATGGAACTCTCTTGAAAGGGTCTATAAAGGGGCTATCACATTGTACACGGTAACGTCCCAAAGATTTTTGTTGTGCTTGCCGCTTGGCTCAGCGCAAAATACCAATGACTTACAGTGCGCCGCAGTCAAAGTTCAACCTGATTGAACTTTGACTGCAGCACGCGCAAGGGTGGCAAAGCGGCAAAATGATGCTTGCGCTGTGCTTTGCTGAGCGCAGCGGCAGACCAGTTTTTGCGCGCGCAAGCCATTGACTATAATGCATTTCATAGCGCATACCGCATGTAACGTGACTGGCCCTTAAGGCTCTGGTTAAATTCAATGAATCCAGATATTCTTTAGAACGTACAATTTCTAACATTCCTGGTGTAAGGGTTAACACCTGGGATACATTCCTCAGTTCAACCACACACACACACACACACACACAAACACACACATTCATTTACATACCATGGTGCAATCTCTTTCGTCACACACTCAAGTAGAGCTTGTCAGTGGCTGTTATTAGTGGAGCTACTCTATGTTACATCCATAGCTGATCGGCTACTTACCTGTACTGCTTCCTGTCTGTGAGCTAGGGAGGGAGAGAGAAGAGGGCCATCAGAAAGAGCTTCAGCTCTTCAGTACATTTCTTTTAACATGGAGCTATTATCAGATGTAACCATATTAATTAATAAGATGCGGATGATGATGATGATGATGATCATGAGTACTTCCTGGGTGTCAAACCCATGACCTTGGTGTTGTAATGTCAGCACCTTGCTCTCCCAGCAGAGCCACAGGGAGTCCCACTAAAGGCCAATTTATAGTCCATCGCTTGACAAAAAACGAATTGCTGCCAACAGATGACACGGAGCTGTAGGCTTTCATAGTCCAGCGCCAGTGCCAAATCAAATAGAACATCAACTAGTTTCTATAGCAACTTGGACATTAACCTTACATGTTACATAACCTTCCGCCACTGCTTGACTTATCGCAAATGCCCTTTTTTTTTGACTGTCTGGTTTTTTTTTGTGTTGTCTTGCTTTGTTTGTGTTGACTTTGTAAAGTGACCTTGAGTCTCAGAAAGGCGCTGTATAAATAAAACTTCTTCTTCTTCTTCTTCTTCTTATTATTATTATTATTATTATTATGTCACCGCAAAACAAAAGTAAACAGACACACACCGTGATCACAGCTGCAGACAATAGAACTTGAACTCCTGTAGAACTTTAAGTTGATATCCAATCAGAGTATGCAACATCTGCGCCGTTTCAATTTTTCTTTTATGTACGTGACAAGCGTTGACAAGAATTTGTGTTGCTTTTACGTCATATTATGTCGCGCGACACTTGTCGTCTGGACTATAAACTGGCCTTAATGAGACAGAGTGAGTTTAGACAGGGGTCAGTGTCCACTCCACTGACCTTCTGGTGAATGCCTCTCAGACCCTCCACTGTGTCCGGGGAGAGTAGCTCCGTCACTGGCCTGCAAACAGAGGGCAAAGGTCAAACACACGTAAGGTTCATCAAAAGCAATCATGTCAGGGACAGGCTAGCTTAAACTAAACTAGGACAAAGGTGTACATGAGTTTTGTATAGTTCAGAAATCGGAGGAAATTTCCTCTACGCAGAAGTTCAAACAGACTGTGACCTGAATATGTCATCTTATCTATGTGCATGCAGCACATACTGTATGTATGTCGGGAAAAGTGTATGTATGCTGCCTGCAGCTCATATACATGTTTATGTACAGTACTGTGCAAAAGTCTTAGGCACCTTACATGTTTTGTTTCAGAAATGCCATAAGGACCATATTGTATATTGCTCTAATTAGAATATGACCAGAGAACCAGAGTACTTTTTCCACTTTAGGTGAGCAATGAACTCTTCCAGCTGTAGCTTTTCAATGAGATCTTCGATCTGTTAAAGAGTCGTCATCTCCTTCCCAATACCAATACCAATGTGTCAGAGCCAGAAACAGAACCAGTACCAACCGGCTTCAGGTTCCCCCTTGCGAGATTGGTCATTATAAGACTGCAAAAACAACCAATCAAATGGATGCAGAAGACTAGAACCTGAACCAGAAACACATTTTTTTTTTTTTTTGATTTCATGTATGCAGATAAAGTAAAAATGCATGTCATTTCATACGTCAGACTCTTGGGCAACACATACCCCACCGTAGGGGCAATAAAGGCATTCATCTACTCAGCACTTATATTTAGATGCCTTCAGCGTTTTTTTTGTTTGTTTTTTGTTTGTTTAAGGGGCACATATATGTCCTTGTGCAAACCTAACCTGGGACACCTTGTGAAAATGTAACCATGGTGAGCAGGCAGGCTTACATGGGATTGAGTGCTTACCTGTTGCTCTGGGAACTGAGCTTGTACAGAGCATGAGTGATTTCAGCACAGGCCAGGATGGCACCATGGCGACCATGCATGTCCAGCCCTGTTGCCATGGGCAACATCTGTGGCAGGACTGGAAACACAATGCAAGTTTACATTACTATCTCAACACACAAAAACAAACCAACTGTGAAAAAAGGCAAGGTATGTGGAGACATGTAACATTAACAAATAATGTGCATGCCAAGATGTCAATATCATGAATTCATTCTTTAAATACTTAGAATACCTTTGATGACAAATACAACATACAACAATGCAATGCATCTGAAGGATCACAACAGACAAAATGAAAGGAACCATCAAGGCTCACCTGAGTCTGCCATGTACTCTGGTGCTTTGGGGGTGAGGTTATGGAGTGCTTTGGTGGCTAGCTCTCTGATCGCTCTGTGGCACGCACGCACACACGCACGCACGCACACACCCACACACACAAATGCCTTTAGACACAGCACAATGCCAAGCAATGCCAAGTAAAACACAGTGAGCAAAGTAAACACAGTGCGTGTGTGATAAACCAAACTCCTCACCCGTCCCAGTGATTAACCTTCATAGCCACCAAGTGGTCAATCATGGGTTTGGTGTATTCAGAGAACCCTGCGATATAGACACTTTAGAGAAAGAAACAGATAAAAAAAATGAAAAGGTTATTATACATCTGTTGATGTAGAACAGACATGTCAAAGTCAAGGCCGGTCCGCGAATGAATTATCTACGGCCCCCGGAATGATATTTGATTAGTATTAGAACCGGGCCGCAGGCCACAGGCGACGGCTGCTGTTTTGCATGCACCAATACTCCATTCCCCACAATGCAACGGTAGCCCACAAACTCATTGCGGCGCCGCAAGTGGGCCTCGGCTTCATTATTCATCAGTATTCAGTCAAATGTCAACTTTCAGCAGTGGTGGGAGTACTGAAAATCTATACTCAAGTACAAGTACATTTACTTCCTTCAAAATCTACTTGAGTAAAAGTAAATATTCCAATTGGACAAACCTACTCGAGTAAAAGTAAAAAAGTACTTTGTTATGAAACTACTCAAATTACAAGTTACTTTTCATTTTTGTATTGATGTGCTTGGATCAGTGAAAAAGACATAACAGGCCCTATTTTGGTGATCTAAAACACATGGTCACTTGCGGATAGCTTAAATACATTTAGGGGTTTGTCCAGTCCACACTCGGGGTGGTTTTGTTATCAAACGTCAAACGTTATCAAACTGGTGCTTAAACCAATCAGAATGACACCTGTCATTCCCTTTAGAAGCAAGCACTGCAACTTCAAACAGCGCATCTGTATTTTGATAGTCAGTGGCGCATTTCAAGGAATCAAATTGAAACACAACTACCAAAGAGAGAGAGAGAGAGAGAGAGAGAGAGAGAGAGAGAGAGAGAGAGAGAGAGAGAGAGAGAGAATGGTAGAGGGAGATGATAGCTGGAACAAGTTACCAACTATTACATTTTGGTTAAGCAATCTACAAAATCCCATACAATAATTGCTGCATATAATCAGCAAGTTACATTGTGTTGTCAACCCTTCCTGAAGCATACATTCTACTAGTTATACCAGGGTCTCCAACCTTTTTGGGATTGAGGGCTACCTGAAGAATCCAAAATCATAGGGCTACTCATTTGAAACAAACAGACCCTCACTCCTTTTTTGCAAGGGTGATCCTCCTAAATAATAGACCTATGTGATTTTTACATTTAAGTTATCAATATTATGTAGGCCTATGAGCCTTTATATATTAAGCAACTGTATTTTCATCTGATTCTTCAATACATCTATATTCATTCTATCAATATGCAACACTGACCGTTTTTGTTCAGTCAGTTCAATTCAAAGTTTCCATGAGGAATCTGATCTAATTTTTTAAACGAAAAAAGCCATCTTTAAAGCAATTAATAATGTAGATTACAAATAGCATGCCCACCATTCATAATTCAGAGGTTGTTTAAGTTCTGATTTCATTGAACAATTCGGTTGTGACATTCAATAGCAATCACCAACACCAGACTAACTTATGAAGACGCCTTATTGCACATCTGAAATCTCTCCATGATCTGACAGTCCTATTGGTATGCATGCCACAAGATTTTCAACGCTATTGCTACACCAGTAGGCTACGGAGGAGAAAGGGCCCGTGACCTAAAGCAATTGTTTTTCGGTCCTTGAACAATCATGCATGAACCGTAAGGACACGGAATAGTAACATAACTTTTGCAGAGATATGCTTGCATTGGCTACACCAGATGAGCAAGCTAATATAGCCAATATTACAGATGTATGGTCTACAATTAAATATCTATTTAAAAATCCACAATGGAGGATGTTTTAGAGCGTGATCTGCAGGCTTAATTTGTTGGCTATTTTAGAAAGTGCGCTGTGGGGCTCCGTAAAGGCATCCCCGCAGGCTACATGGTGCTTTCTTGGGCACCGTTTTGGAGACCCCTGAGTTATGTCAAGAAATAGCCTTTGTTTCAGTCTAATAGCTGCTACAGCTAGGACTAGCTCGCTAAGTAGCACTACGAGAACCACTGATAGAAAATAATGATGATTTACCTTTTTGAAGGCTGATATTGTTATGCTTAGGCTGACACATTCCTTTCATTATACGGTTGTCTCCCTTCCTTCGCATGGGACGGAACAGTGTTGCAGATGTGGCCAGACGTTGACCATGGGAGTGGGGGCTGCTTTTGGTAGTAGGCTACTAGCGTTCATCTCTGCATCCATGGCGTTTCTAGTCCTCAGTACCAACGTAACAGCCGACTCGTCTACTCTGCTGTGTAATCGCAACAATGTTGCAACCTAGGGAGGGTCGCTAACTGTATGCTTGTATTCCAGTCAAGGTGTATTTGTGTAGCCTACTTCTATCGAAATACTCATTTTAATGAAGGCCCAATGGGAAATGTAATTGAGTAAAGAGTACAATTCTAGTTCAAATATTTACTCGAGTAAGAGTAAAATTACAGCCTTAAAAAAGAAACGTGGAAAGTATTCGTTACCCGAAAAAAGTACTTTTTTACTCATTTGCGTTACTTGTAACGCCTTACTACCCACCACTGACTTTCAGCTACTCCCCTCCCCAGTGTTGTGCCTGAACGCGTTCATTGAATGAAAGGTCATGAACTTGTTCATATTTTGAGCGAAAGTTAACTGAACCTGATGAAAGTTACTGTGCGTTAATGTAATGTTAATGTAGGCCTAACTAGTTCATTCTGGTGTCTGTGAAAGGCACGCTCTTTCAGTTTAACTTCGTTGAATAGGGTGCCAGATTTCTACAAAGCCTTCCACGCGAAAACGCGGCTAAAACACACCGTAAAAAGGCCTTAATATGGCAGCATGCAGGTCACCATTTGTCAAACTATGGGCCATTATCCGCAATGTGGACAATGGTCTGCAGTTAAATTATTCCCGGGCCATCGTCTGATAATTTGCTGCGCAATTGATCAAGGAGCCGCGGACAGAAAAAGAAAACAAACATTTCTGCAATTAGTAGGAAATACTTGTTTGGTGTCATCAAACATAGAGGCATAGAATTAAGTCGTGGTATGAGTGTTTATTCAATGCATGCGTGTGCACGTTGGTATCAAAGCTAAGCTTCAACCTATTGGAAGGCTATTTAATTATGAAACGACATTTAATAGAACGACGTGGATTTATGCAACTTCCATAAAAAACAGAGCACATACTATATAAAACACTGTTTGGCATTAAGTATTAAAGTCAGCCAAAAGCTATTAATTAGTCTTAGTTAAAGATAGTTAAAGATCTCCAGATCAGTGATTTACGCATGATCTGATCCGCCATTTACCATTCACAAAAGCTATGTGTTTCCTGAATCCTTACATTCAGGCATTCAAATGAAATGTAATTAAATAGCATATAAATATTCTATCAGTGTATGATGCTTGCATGAGGGAAACATCCCAAAACAACGGCACCCATATAACTGCTGTTGTTTTAAGAAGTATTTCTCATGCAAGCATCATGCAACAATGCAAAAACAATGAAACTGTTGTAGGCCTAATTATATTTTACATTAGTAAAGCAGTACTCTGATGTGCAAGTTTTCACAAACTTTTGTGAAGAATCTTAGCACTTTCAACATTGACTGTTTTGAAGAGCATGTATAGCAATATAGTATAATAATAATAATAATAATTGTGATATCATTATGATAATTTGATGGGGGGTGGGAGCAGGGGCGTCGTGCAAGACAAAATTCAGGGGGGGCACAATCAGCTTTTTTTTTGGGGGGGGGGGGGGGTTATGTTAAAGGGGGGCCGGAGATTTCTCCACCTGGAAATTTTGAAATTCTGGCTGCTAAACATACCATTTCAATGCTGTTTGGGAGGGACAGAAATACCTTAACAGAGCAAGCAGCAACCCTCCTCTATCTGAGGACTAAGCTAAAGTATCTATTTTGTATCTATTCTAAGTTAATGTAAAACACATAGGTTGGTGAAAGAACTGTAAGCTCAAATTCAGCTCATTAAAGTGTAAGCTCATTAAAGCATGTTTAGACACGCACATTTACACCTAGGCCTACTACACATGATTTTAAAAACAGTACCATTGCAGTTATGATTTTAAATTGATATGTGACCTAAGAACAATCTTACATTAAAAAAGGTTCTGAGGTCTGAATTTGTGTGCTCAGAAATTAAATTATTTTAATCTTAATTCATGTGATGAAGGATTTTGAAAGAAGTTTGATAGGTTTCAGTGCTGAGTAAGGTTAACACAAAATATTTGAATATTTTACTAGGCCTACTAGTAGCCTAATCTATTTTTCATTACCATTATGGCAAGCAATAGGCCACCTCATTTGTAAGTTGCTACCTGCAAATCATGAGCAAGTGACCTGATAATAACCTAAGTTATGAGCACATGAGAGAGACTATTATACTTTCTTGCCCTCTACATCACGGTCATAGCAATCCTATTTATATAAAACAACTTTAGGAGCTCATTTTGAACGGATACCCTATCCCTTTTCACTACATGGATAAGCTGCCAGATACGTGAAGAGAACAAGTGGAGAAACATCCAACGCGATGCCTTGGTAGGCCTAATGTTATTAGGTTGGATTTTGTAGTCACTGCAAATTGAACACCCCATGAAACTGGAAACAATTGAACCAGGAGACTTAATACTACTGCTATGTGTAATATTTATAAGAGTAGCTAGCCTAGGTTACGTTACACTGACAAAAGTCAAAAGTGAACATTTCCAGGTCAACCACAAATAATTCCACAACTTTTTATTGCTTAGCCTAGTCTACTTACCACTTCAGCACCATTGACTGTATCTGTTTAAACTGTAACTGTAACAGTTAAAACGGTATCCTAAAGTTACTGTAACAGTTCAACACAAGCAAAACATTGCGAGTTTACGCAATGAGTTGTTACGGGAACATACACAGACAACAATTTTAGGAAAAGGGCTGATGTTGTTGACCGGTCTTCAGCTATTTTGGTACGGTTTATTACACATCCAGAAGAATGCATTTGAGTCGTTATAGGCTCTGGCTTATTAGGGAGCATAATAGGAACAAAGTTGTGATCAAAAAAATATCAGGGAGGAAAAATCCGAGGGGGCACGTGCCCCCTTCATTTCAATGGGCATGACGACACTGGGTGGGAGGAGGGGGTGGGTTCATGTAGGTGGGCCCTATGACCCCAAAGTATGCCTTGACTGGGCCTCAGGTCGAAGAAGTTTGAGAAAGGCTGACGACAAAGCAGCAAGGAGGCATCGTATAATCATTTAAACAAGTTTTATGACAAGGTCGGTGAGGATGGGAAAAATCGTACATTTCTGTGCAAACTTTGCCCGCACTTCAGTCACAGTCATTATTCATTTAATCATTAAATAAAATACAGTACACGTCTTGGTTCAATAGGTTACGTGCAGTCACGTTAAACATACGTAATATGTTTCAATAAACATTGAACCAGTCCGGCCCTCGGCTTGTCCCTCTAATGTATTTGACTTTGACATCCCTGATGTAGAACAAACAGTGCAGTGTGGGAACACGCACGTAAATTTCAAACTAAGAGGATTTAGCAAATATGCAAATGCAGATTAGTGTCACAACGATCTCTGTAGTTTGTACCTCTAGGCTAGCAGTTTTTGCATTGCTATTTTGTTTTGAGACCAGGGATGAGAAGCGACAAAGTGACATTTCCAAACAGGTTGGGGCTGTTCTTATCAAGGGCCCAATGAAGAGATGGCTTCAGGGAAGAACAGACGTGTTACGAGCTAAACAAACCCCTGGAATCCACAAAGACACCCCACATCAGAGGGATACCTAATAGGTCAAGAGTCTCCAGATGAGAGTGGCTTTATGACACATCCTGTACATCCTAGTCTAGTGAAGCTGTGTTTCAATAGTCTCTATATATATATATATATATATATATATATATATATATATATATATATATATATATATATATATATATATATATGTGTTTATATGATATATATAAAAAAAGCCTCAAAAAGCTCAAATAGTCTCAAAAAGCCAACTCTATCTGCCAAGCTCACCTGATGGACTGATAGCAGTTGTTGAGGTTCCCCACTGCGAAGTAGTCTGCGGCTGTAAGGATATCTATGCCATGAGGGAACGTGCCCTGTGGAACAGAACAACCTGGGTCAACATGACTAAATTAATAATAATAATAATAATAATAATAATAATAATAATAATTATTATACGTTTATTTTATATAGCGCCTTTCTGAAAACCCAAGTTCGCTTTACTGTACATAGTAGGAAGGCAAGGAAACACACAAAACAATACAATACAACAAGACAAGTAGAAGAACAGAATAACAAGACACCAGGTCTAACAAATGAAAAGGAACATATAAAACTGCATAGTTATGTTATTGCCTTGTTTTACTAAGCACTCACGACTTCTCAAGTTTAACTAAATCAAATGAAGAATAAGATTAAACATTCCCGTAATTTTTTGTCTATTAACCAAGGTTTACATATTTGTTTAGCTAAATTTGTCAGCTATGAGGTTAATACACAAGGGCGGCTATTACATGAGAATGCATTTCTTTTCTTCATTCTTCTTTATGATTAAAGCACAAAAGAGTTATTGGGCTAGTGGGCACTTTTTTTTAATTTGCATAAAACACTGTCCTGTGGTTTATACACAATGTGGCTAATGTGGAAATTAGTTTACAGAAAAATATTGACTAAAAAGGCCATGGGCAGTCTGGATGACAGGTGTCTCTTTAGTCAAGTCGTAACATGCAGGCTATTCCAGACTTTCAAGAGTAAGTAAGTGTGTGTAAGGGTGTATAAAGAAGATAATGATCACTCTTGCTCAGTCTGTTCAGTGAGAGTTGTTGGATTTGGTGCACCAATTGTAGTGGACACGTTGCGACAAGAAGCTGAAACCAAAACCCTAAGTGTTGCATATAAGGATTTATGAGTTACACAAAAACAAGATCAAGTGGACAAGATCAATCAGTCAAAATGATCTTCAGTTCACGAGAGGCGAACGTCACACAAAAGATGCATTTAGTCTGCAGAAGTCAGTGAGGTTTATGAAAACATGGCTCTGATTTGGTTTGTAAACCAAGCAAACGTTGTCACTAAAAAAAGGCATCCTTTCCACGCACCTGTCTGCCGACATTTTCCTGAAACGCAGCCTGGAAAGGACAGTAAGAGAGGAGGTGAGATAATTAGACATTGTATAATGTGGTATCGATCACAAACACACTGTCTCCTATCAAAAACACGTCAGCACTTACTGAAGCCGCCTTCCGGCAATTCACGTTCCGATCAAACAAAGCAGTGATCACAAGGGCACTGAGGAGACAGAGAGAGATCAATCAGACAAGACCGCAACATGATCTGTGGATGTATTCAATTCAGTTCGATACAATTTTTTTATAGTAGATTTTGCTCATTTATTTACATAGCACCATACCCGACAGACATTGTCTCAAGCTTTACAGATCACAAGGCCTGAGCCTGTGTGGGGTGGGCCCCACTAGTGGGGAATAGAGACTTGACAGGTGGGGCGTGACAAACAGGAGGAAATGTGTCTTTTTTTGTGCCTATCTTTGTTAAAGTCTTTCTTTTTGACAATAAAGATCATACATTCAAAACAAAATAGCCTCACACAAACATAGGTGTCTTATACAGGTCTACATAGAAATGTATGAAGCGGGAAACGTGGAACCAAAGTGTGAAAATAATATTTTAACGTTATTTTTTTGCTGGGGTGATGGGGTCAGGTGGGGCTTGAAAATGACAGTAAAAGTTTGAGTAGCACTGCTTTAGAGCAAGCATTTACACAGCGGTGGTCAAGGGAAAGCTTGAATGGAACCCAGCTCAGAGAGGAAGCATCCCATCTGCTTGGGGCTGACCAGTGAAATAGTAATCCTAACCACAACCAAACTCTATGTTGTTTCTGTTAAGCATCATTTAAGTACTAACCGTCTTCTTGACCACACACACACTGGACAAACCTGAAGGGGCTCGTTTGAACAGGGACCTTCTTCAGAGAACTCTGTGGGGATGTAATGATAGTGATTCTCACGCCACTCACTCAAACCCACTTCTCTCATCACCCTCAGATTCTCCTTCTTGGCTCTCAGTTTAGGCTGTGTGTGTGTGTGTGTGTGTGTGTGTGTGTGTGTGTGTGTAAGTGTGTGTGTGTGCCCATGAGGCATTCCCACCACTATGGCAGCCACCCGCCCAAAAAGGTCCGTGGAGCTTTTCAACCCTACGGGTCTAAACACAGCACTGTCAGTTTCGACGAGCCCCCAAGGAACAAAAACGAAAACAAAAAAAGGATAGCCACCGATGCTTATCTGATACTGGCATCGATGCAGTCAGTTGTGTTGCTGTAGTTCACAACAGCATCACGTCCTGCTATCAGTTACATGTCATGTGCTATATGTTATATGTGGTGCTGTGGAGCATGGAATGATATGTGAAAACAATGACCCCTGGGGACATTAAAGGCTCTATCTATCAGTAAAGCATGTGGCCCTTTGCACTGGACAAGAGTGGAGCAGATTCACATGACTAGTTCGGTTACAAACGGTTATCAATGCTTTTGTCTGAACAATGGTCATCTGCACAGCACACAGACGACCTGAGCATGTTTTTAGTGTCTGCGTGCACACGCAAGAGTTATTTCATTTCGTCACACTACACTTCCAGGCAGCGTTAGGCAGCGTGTCACTCTGCTGAAAGAGCCGTGAGGTGCTGTTGAAACTGCAACAGGACTGAGCACGTCCGAGCTTTTCAATGCCAAAACGGCAATCGAAACTGGTGACAGTGCAGGCGAAACCTGGCTGAGCATTTAATTAGGGGTGTTGAGGGGTGGGGCTGGGGGGTGGGTTGGCGTTAATCGAATCTGAATAACTGAATCTGCAGTCTGGAGCCGAAATGCACCATCAGAAGCCGGCAGGCTCAAACACGGCAGTGGCGCACTGCCTAGCGTAGCTTAAGCGCCGCTGGCGGCCACGCACACACACACGCTCCACTCCGCGCCGCTACGCACACTCTGACGGTTGGGCCCCCCCCATGTCTTGCCCCAAAGGTGCGGCACATCACTCGGGACTGCAGCTCTGCCTGCGAGGGCTAGAGGCTGCCGACAGCCGGTTCCCATCACTGCACAACACTTCACAACCCCAGCAGACAAAACACACAAACACCATCCACTGGCCACAGAACAGGTTCTACCGGCATTTTAGGAATAGAAGGGCAGGAAGGTAATTCGTCAAAATTAACCTTAACTCTTGAATGAAAATGTGATCCCAGACCGGTAGTCAGGAGATCATCACTATAGCAATCATTTTTTTCACCTGATATTCATAGCATACAGCGTTCATGCTCAATCATGCAAACTCTTTCAAAGGGCAAAACAAAATTATGTGCAGCATGCAGCCATGAGCAGTTACACCCAGAAGCTTCAAAACCAGTGTGAAGGTTAAAAAAAAAAAAAAATCACAACAGCACAACAAGCCTAGGATGCTTCTCCTAGTCCAAGTCACAGCACACTTGACAAAGTCTAGCTTTACTGCTCTTTTCAAGGATAACTTATTACACCACTGAAAACAGTTTTCACTGATCACTGGCATCTATTGATGTTTGGTGCAGTTTGTCAGGTTGCACTTTAAAAGCTTGTCTTAAATCTTCACAGCTTGGTCCATCCCAATATGATACTGGTGGCAAAAAAAGTTTGACACTGAATGTACTTTCAATCACTTAATAAATTGTGTCATTAGCCTGTAAAGCGCAGTGAGACTGAGACCATAGATGTTTGATCTATAGGACGATACAGTGAAAGAAGTATAAAGGCAATCATACAAACACAAGGTGAGGTTAAGAATATCTAGGTAAACAAACAGGGCAGTCTCCAACTGAAGAATAAACAAAACTACAGTTTACACAAGAGACTGCTGTACGAGGACTGTGGATTTGGGCTATGACTGTATGCTTGATGCAGTAATTCATTCCATAGTGCAGATCTATGAGAAACTGTCAGATTGGTACTGGTTAGGTCAATAGACCCACCCAAGTCGAATGTACTTTTAGCTTCTCTCCAACAGAGAGCCTTGCGATGATTTAAGATTAGATATCAGAAATAATATTAGTGTTCGTAGTGATGGCCTGTTTGAGTATTTATTTTTGGAGGGTTGCCAAGAATAGCATAGCATGAACACATACAGTTGTAATTCGGTCAAATAACCCTGATACAATAACTGTTTTATATACATGGAGTGATTTAAAATGGGATAAAACTAATTACCGGTAATCAGGAATTATTGAGGAAGTCTTTGAGAAAGGTGTATTTGTACATGATAATGCAGTGATTTTTTAAAAACATCTCCTAAAACATTGCCGTTATATTAATATATTTAAGTGGTCATACACAATATATAATATAATATAATATAATATAATATAATATAATATAATATAATATAATAATTTCCAAAAAAACTTTCAGATAACTTTCAAACACCTTGCTTATAAAGATTGAACTGTAAAGGACTTGACTAGAGTGTTCAAATGGAAGTCCTACCTGGCAATCTGGTTGACAAAAGGCTTGAGTTCCGTGGGTTCATAGGCCCGGGCAAAGGCCCAACACACGTAGCAGGCAGCGTCCCGCACATTGGAGCCTACACTACAGGCTCCCCTCTTTTCATCATACGTCAGAGCCTTTAGGATCAGTGGAACCACTATAGACACACAGACAGACAAACAGAACATGATCAACCATATCAGGTTTAAATCCAGCCAACACGTAAGGTTTTTATAATTCACTACTAATCCATTACAGTGATAATTGATATCTGGTTAACATCTGTTATTACCTTAATAATAAGACATCATTTGTTGCCAAAAGTGTGTGTTTTATCAACTATATCGACTGCCAATCTTCAACAATTTCTAAATGTATTCCTTTCATATATTATAAATTCCTAACATGCTCTGGTTTTGAGTAAAGTATGTATATATGCTTATTCTAAGAACATACAAAATTCCCATAGTGTTTCATTTAAGATGATTTTTTTTTACACAGAATAATTTAGCGTTTCAAGTGAGCTAATTATTAGAAACGCAGAGGATTAGGATGTCTGCTAAATGTATAGAATTACTTATCGGTATATTAAAATCTACTTTGACATTTACAATCAGCGCCTTACAACTGCAGATGTAATTAAATGTGCCCTACACCTTCATGTCACGTTAAAGTCAAATGTAAGTGTAGAGTATGGATATGGGGGACAGATCTGTGTACAGATGTGACAGATCTGTACAGATTTGATGCAAATTTCTTCTACAGTTAGAACACCCACCCCTGGGAACCCAGCTGTCCAGCCCCCGGCCCAACCCATCCACCTAGTGGCCTGCTCAGCCCCTCTCTGTAGAAGTGACATTAATTGGTACTCAAATGGTAAATATCCCACAGCAGTGCCATGCTGTGCAGATCAGTGTGCTCTTCCAGGGCAGCCTGGGCTACGTGGCCCCTGTCAGAGGCTGTGCTCTGTGAGCATGTGAAGGGTAGCTTGAGGCCTGACTAATATCAGGTGCATCAATGCCGCCTGAGGGCTCGACTGCACAGGAATAAGCCCCACCCAGCCCAGGGCCAGTAGCTCAGAGAGAGAGAGGAGGAAGAGACACAAACACACACAACACACACTCGCATTAGAGATCTCAGAGAACCTGGCAATCACACTGAGCGGATCATCTGAGTGAACCTGGGGCCAAGCCTGTTGTCCCCCGACATCCCAACTTTGCTTCACGGACCGCAACAAGGAGCTTCTTCACTCCAGACTCAAACTATGCTACTGGAAACGGCATCTACCGAGACGGAGGTGAGTCTCGTTAATCTAGTTTCGCTGTTGTACGCCCAACATAGATTTGCACCAATGAAACAAAAGGCTACCATTTTGCTACTGTCTCCCTTTAACCGACCTGTTGCTAAACCAAACCAGTTAAACCAAAGCAATTTCTAAAGGCAAGACTAGGTGGTGAACCTGGGAAGCAGAAAAGCCAAAGTCGCACCTGTTACCCATGATCTAGCCAACCTGCAATCTTATCAGGTCAGCACTATCATGTTGTCATTTTTAGATGATTTGCTTTCCAAGCAAGATAGCTATGTGATTATTATTTAATCAGAACAGTAAAAAAACACATGTTGATTATTTTTGTTGGTGGTAATAAAAAAAAAAAAATCTGAATGTCTAAAAACTGTAAATGTCTAAATACCACATAGACCAAATTTACGAAAAATGGCACAGTCCATATAGATTAACTATCAACTTGAGATGGAAAGCAAGCTTAAAACACAACAAATGCTTTATCTTGAAGATTTTTTCTAGTAGAGTAGAAAAGGAGTGGCTGAACACGCTACCCAGCTGAAACTTGAGTGGCAACTTCTTGCGACTCAGGTGATGAGCAGGTTCCTCCAGGCAGGGATGCTGGGCATGGCCTCAGGAGACGATCCTTCATTAACAGCAGTCACCCCATTTCCTCTTCGGGCTATTCGAAAACCTACTTCACAAACACTGGTGCTCCTTACCTTGTGTGACTTTCAACTGGCAATTCCAATTCCAACCGGAACAAAATCTGTAACCCCTTGACACAATACCTTTTATTTCCATTCTTTTTTTATTTTCAAACTTACGTCTCTCATCTTAACTGAAGAAACAGACCTCCTGCTACTCAATATATCCTTAAGATATGATGAGTTCAGGCAGCCTTTTTTGTCTCCATCCCCAGAAGGATGAGATCACCAGGCACAGAGAGCAGTGAGTGCTCACAGAGAACAGAGAACAGGTGGAGTCATGGGAAGCAGGTGTCTGAAGATTCCCACGCTGACTGTGCAGGTTTCAGTCAGGAGAGCAAGCCTCTGCAGGCCCTCTGACTGCCTCCTCGGGTCGTTCTCGTGCGCTGAGGCAGCCTAGCGCTGCCAGCCGTTGAGCCGGTGCCACAAGTCACCATGCAGGTTCACAGGAACCGCCAACCAACCTTGGAGAAGGGTGGGCCGCAGGTCACCTGTGCAAAAGCACACCTGTTTTGCATGTTTGGCAGGCGGAGCGCAAACAGCGCCAAGGGCAATGATTACTGATGGAGTTAAGCCGTGACGCATGTGCAGGGACACCAGTCTACGAACAGTACGAACAGGCTTCACAATAAATATTAGTTAAGGCAACACCAAAGACTCCTCTGTCACACGCATGCTATTTGTTTATCCAGCATTGGCTTTGCAAATAATGATGTCCACAGACAAGGTAGAGAAAGTTGCATGATTTTATGTCTCCATCGAACTACAGAACCGCTACCCGATCTGGAAAACTTACATAGTGCGATTATAGCCGATAGAGTGCCGCGAAGTGATTGCCTGTTACGAGTTGCTGAACCACTGAAACGATTTTGGAAACATTATTTTAAGGTACAAAAAACTCTTTGGAGTTGCTTTAAGGCAAACTTATAATATTCAACTGTTATCAAAAACCAGCAAATGTTGAAAAGAGCCTTCCATGTCCCACATTCTAACACTCGATTTTGGGGCCTGCTTTTGTTTGGGTTTTTTTTCCTTTGTAAAAGTGCATCTTTCTGACCAGGCTTGGAATTTCACCGTTCTGGGGGCAAGGCCACTTGGCCTTCAGTTGGGCATATTTGGTGAAGGGCACAAAGGCCACATGTCAGGGCACCAAGGCCAAAGTTACTATACAGTAAAAACTATACAGTAGTAGCATATAAAAATGATCAAAGTTGTATTTAGCCTATTCACTGCAGTAGACCTGCATCACTGCATGAAACATTACAAAAACATGAAACATGACATATTACATAGAACCGTAAATCATCTGATCATCTAATAATTACAGATATCTAGGCTATATATAACATTTATTTTATATTTGGCCTGCTATGAAATCATGTATTAAATAATTTAAGCACAGCTCAGCTTTAAGAAACTCAAACAGCCTAGATGCATGCTTAGCATTTTGTGATCATTAAGGCTACTTTCACAAACTCTTAGTCAGCTGTCCTCTGATTTACCAATATCTAGGCGATATTTGTAACATTTATTTTGTATTTGGCCCGTTATGAAATCATGTGGAACAATTTAACCACATTGTAAAACTTAAAGCCCAAATTTGGAGACATCCATGCATGTCGAAATTTACTGCAAATTCAAAACTGGATTACTCTGGAACGGCTAACTGTACAGGGGACTGCTTTACACCTTTGTGTTCGGTAAGGTCTGCTGTTTATTCTGATATATGGTTTGTCATGTGTTAAAAGAAGGGTTCGTGAAGTATAAGAGATGAATGGGTAGGGAGATCATAGACACAAAACCTTCATTAGAATGTATGATTAAATTGAATTATATTATTTAATTTTCTCGCGAACCGTTCAACAAAGCGGCTAACATTGTTTAAAAGCTGAAAAAAAGCTCTTTCATGTGATACTTGTGATGTCTGTGTGATGAGTAGGCTACTTCGCAAGTAGTTCAACTGAGAAGAATGGGTGAATTTGGACGCACTTTCTTTCTTGCGCTGTCACTTTCTCCACTGCGTAAAAGACTAAATTCATTTGCACTGTGAATGCTAAGATTATTTATTTTGACAGGCCACAGGCTAAATAAAAAGCAAAAGCAGAATATTGAAAGAAGGGGGCACCAAGACCACCGTGGCCTGTAAACCTCTGATTTTCAAAGGGGCATTACGACCAATGCAAGGGGCTACGACAGCCTTGGCCGTCGTGGCCGCCGTGAAATTCCTACCCTGTTTCTGACCATTGATTTCGTGCCATTCTGTTTCATTACAGGTGGGTACCTCAAAACCTGAGAGTGAGACCACCAAAATGGATAGTCGACAAGAACGCAAGCCCAAGAAACCTCACTATATTCCCCGGCCACCTGGCAAACCCTTCAAATACCAGTGCTTCCAGTGTCCATTCACCTGCAACGTGAAGTCCCACCTCTTCAACCACATGAAATACAACCTGTGCAAGAACTCCATGTCTTTGGTGTCACAGCGAGCAGAGCACACCGGCAAGTCAGCCAAAATTTTGGTGCAAAGCACCCCAAAGGAGATACCCCTAAACTCTCCAGTGGAGAAGACCCCGGTGTGCGATGTCGAAAGTGTGAAGCTCCAAGATGAGAAACCAGAAGAGAAACCTCGGGAGGTTAACGGTGTACAGGACGAGAGGATGTCTGAGGAGGTACCCAAAGATGACGCTCCAGAAGAAGATTCCAGAATTCCTATTGAGAAACCTATGGAGAAAAAGGATGACAAAGCTACCTACAAAAGCTCCTCTGCCTTCTCCCCAGTTACCCCTCTCAGAGAGAAGAAAGACGCCCAAGCCTCCGCCAAAGCCGACCAGCCTCCTACTTCAGTCTCCTCATTCGTCCACTCCTCAATCACATGGGCTCACACTCCACCAACAGTCAAACCTCTCCTCCCTCATCTGATTCCAGACTATGCTCCATATGTGCTGCCAGCCCGCCCTATGCACTCCCTCTACCAGCCTTACTTAATCCCAAGTAACCATCCTTTGCCCAGCGGAACCAGCATGCCTACTGTACCTTCTTACCTCTCTGATGTTCTTGACCCGCGGTTCTCTCACTTCAGCTCCATGGCTCCCCCGCCTTTGGATGCCCCTAATCCATCCATCCTCCAACACTACCACTACAGACCTGGCCAGCCCACGTACCAGACCTCACCTTTGCAGTACGGGCTCTACCACTCCTCCACGCTCCCTGCTACGCTGCAGACGCCACACTACGTCCCGCTGGAGATGTACGGCCACGGTGGCTACAACGCGAGAGATTACAGGAGCTACGCCCCTCCCGGTGCTCCAAATGACTCGCCGTTTGCCACCAAGCGTGACGAGGGGCAGAGCAGCCAGCAGCAGCAGCAGCAGCAGCAGCAGCAGCAGCAGGACAAGACTACGCGGCTGAGCCCGAGAACGGGCTGTGCTGCCTCCGGCTCCCCGGATCGGCCCAACAACGGCGTACATAGCCAGGCGGAGTCGTCGTCGGCAGAGGACCAGCACACCGCTCAGCCAAACTCCAAATCGCTGCAGCCGAGGCAAGGTGCCAGTCCGGCCTCCAGACCGCTCACATCCATGCCAGTGCCGCCACAGACCTCGCTTAAGCAGAGGATACTGCATCGGCAAAGGGGGTAAGTGGCATCATCGCACAGACCAAGCCATTCATTAGGACTCTCTTCTGATCTCGCAGTGTTTAATTAAAACCTGCAGAGTCATCTAGGGAGGTCAAATTGCATAGGCTTTTAAAAAAGGATCCTGCATATAACAACTATAAATAACTAAACTGACCGCAACTCGTTTGTCTTTACCTTTCCACAGGACACAGGCACAAGCCAGTGAGGTCTGCAGTGCTTCACATAGCGATCAAGAGGCCGATGATGAAATGGACGATGACCAGACTCCTCTTGACCTCTCGAAGAGGGACCGCGTGAAGAGCAGCCAAACAGAGGGCTGCGACACTGCCGACAGCGCTCAAAACGAAATGCCTCTGAACCTCTGCATCAAAACCCGACCCAGCAGCCCTGCGCTCTACCCCACACAGGCCCGCTCCCCAGCGCTAGACGCTTCTATCAGGTCCTCGCGCGCCACAGCGTCCACAACTCAACAGCATCATTATTCTAAAGGGGAGCACAATGACCAAAGACAGACAGCTGCCTTTGCACTCTGCCAGCTGGCTTGTTCCAGTTCCCAAAGTCAGGACAGCAGTAGCAGCAGCAGCAAGAGCAAGGAAAGTCCACTCTGCCCAAGCCTGCCGGCTTCCGAACGGACAGAAAAGCCCGACTGCACTGCTGAAACCAGGCTCAGCATAACGAGAACCAATCAGGCACAGGAGGAAGCCGTGGGGAAGAGCAAGAGTGAAGCCCCAATGAGGACTGGGAAAAAGGCGAGTGCCAAACAGCCGAGTCATGTTCCCAAGAAAAGGCCTCGCTGCAGCTAACTCGGTAGATTTGGACTTGAAAGTGGACAAAATATTTTTTTAGCTAATGTACAAGTTGTTTTGGATAAAAAAAAAGAAGCTTATTATGGTTATGAAATGTTCTTTCCCCATATTAAAATGCCAAATTCTTTGTAAGAGTTTATGTATTTTGTGTAATGTATTATAAAACCAAAGTGACCAAACCAGTATGCACTGTAAATGACAGGGTGATGGTATGTGATATGTTCAATGCTGCTTTAAAATGCCTTCGCTTTAATAAATAAAATATTTGAAATAAACTATGCTTTATGATTAATTTACATTCTAGTTAAATGTTCTCTAAGCAAAGTCACACGTTTTTTGGGCTAAAACATTTTTGTCACATATTTCCTGAATTTCCCCTTGGGGATCAATAAATTAAGTATCTATCTATCTATCTATCTATCTATCTATAGCAAACACCTCCTCACTATTCGCTAGCTGCCTATCCCCTGAACACCTCCACACGCTCATCCACTGGTAGTAGTTATTGTTGTTGTAAATATGGTCACCTAAGGTCTCCTCTGCATTGTAGCTTGAATGTTACCGGTATTCCTCATTTTCTAAGTCACTTTGCATACAAATGTCTGCTAAATGAATACATGTCAATATAAATGTAAGAAAGGTAAGAAAGCCATGCAGCATAATGTACTACAAACATCTCTGCTATTTTCATCAAGCTTCCTGTGTAGTAAGTGGGAGGTTTGGCATACACACCGTCGGGTAGACGGGAGGGCACCAGAAGCCCTCTTCTGCCCAGTTCTGCCAGAGCGAGACAGCCACCATGCCATGCGTTATCCGTCTCCTGGAAACTGAGACAGACACACAACATTTAAGCAACCATAACAAGGTGTTAAACAACTGAATTCTCTGTAACACACATTTGTACTCTCCTGGATACGGAGAAAGGAACAAAACATTTCATCAACCACAACAACTATACTGACTAAAGTAACTTTCAGTTGTGGAGGCTTTACTGTGGAAAAAAAAAATCTATACCTGAAACAATCCAGCACTGACCCAACAACTTCATCAGCCAACTCTTTTGGAAGTCTGCCCGTGACTTTTCCGATTCTGAGGAATAGGCAAATTAGCACCTCTAACATTTTCACTGATGATACATTATGTGAAAGTGGAAAACAAAAATGTTATCAGAGCACTTTACCCCTTGGCAGCAGACCAACGAACAATGGTTTCCTTGTCCTTCAGCCCAACAAGGAGTTGCTCTGCAAAAAATATACAAACAATTCCTGGTTTAAATGGCAAAACTGAGGTAAAGTGCCACTCTACATAACTGTATAGAACATGTACATTTGTGGCAAATCAGAGGTTGATATTCACCGATGACGTTCTCCACCTCTTCGGGAATGTCGTAGTCCTCGTCCTGTGAGTCCAGATCAGGGGTGGAGGTCACCATCGGTTGGGAGGAGTCAGATTGGGCCAGATTGACAGCTAAGGACCGACTGCCTCTTTGATACCTGAGGAGAAAGTTTAGCACATCACCTTCTGAAGAAAAAAGCAATACATTTTCAAGGATTATAGTTCTTTATCACATAAAAATGCATGCTGATTTCCAGGAGGTACGGATTTACTCAAATAGAAACTTGACTTAACTTAAGGCATATACATATGGCCTGCTTTAAGTTCACTTCAATCAGTATATTAATAATTTTCTCTACTCTTCATACTGCATTTTCCATGCAAATAAATGTCTCAATCACAAAATAAATGACTCACCACACAAGCCTATTCAGTAGCTTATTCAGTAGCCCATTTAGTGCTCTTCACAATCTCAGACTTTCATGTAGCGTGCTTGTTTACAGGAAATGCAAAACAGGCTATAATGGCAGATGTCTATGACAGGATGAATGAAAAACACCTGGCAGTAATCCCATATTCTAAGTAATCCCGTATTCTAAGTAATCCCATATTCTAAGTAATCCCGTATTCTAAGTAAATGCACAAATATCTGTGTTTATACTATATTTTATGGAGGTGAGACATGGAAAAGCAGTTTTAGAGAGATAAAGATCTATATAAAGAGATAGAGAGTAAATATATTTGGGCCTATCAGGTAGGGGATCGAGTTTTACCATGTTAACCTGTAGACTGTAGGGCTGTGGGTCGTGAAGGGCACTTATTTGGATGTGCGGTGGCCTAACCCATGTATAAACATAGTGAAATAACATTTTGCACTATAAAAACATGATATAAATGGGAACACTTACTGTTCTAGCTATGGAAATAGCATCCACAGTGCATGAGATTTCCATAACGTGAGATACAGTACATGCTTCACAATGACATCAATGAGTTTTTTAATAGACATTCACTAAGACATAAAGCCCAGCAGCAATCTATCTAAAATAACACCTTTTTGAAGGACAATTCATGATATGTTGTAAAACATTGAAGTTGTGAAAAGTTTACTTGTTTAAACTGTATGTTTCTTATGTCTCTTTCATTCGTCCCGACCAGGAGCGCATTCCACTTTTGCTTAAATAATTCCTGAACGATTTTGTTTAAATGCAACTGTATTTGACAGAGTACAGATATAGGTTGCTAGTGACAAATTATTAGCTTTCAGTGTGGTATGATCTCTTTGTAAATAACGGCCGCCGAGGTATAACAGGACACCTCGAAGGCCGTTCTCCCGCTTATCACCCGGTTGCCACTATAGGCAATAGTCATGCCTTTATAGCACACAAAGGAAACACGCGGTTCTGTTTAAAAAGAAGCCAACTTGTTGTAACTTTCTTTGGCCCTATAACAGCGATAGCATGGACAGTTAGCTTGATTCCAGTTGATTCCAGTGTTACGAAGCCTGCTTTCAGGCTCAACCGTCGTCCTACTATGGTTGTTATAGTTACCATTCATAAGCATTGATATGGAACGGTGATTAAAATGTATTTTTACCAGATCTACTTCATAGGTGTCCTGTTATTCAGAATTAATAGCCACCTCACCAGCCAATCAGAAAAGAGTATTTCTTCTCTCCGGGTAAGATAAGTTTAATTAAAAAGTGTTTCAATCACCCTGCCCAGAGCCGAGCAGAACAGAGCAGAACAGTGAAAGAGCAGAGCACAGCAGAACAGAACAGAACAGAGCAGAACAGAGCAGAACTGAGCAGAACTGAGCAGAACAGAGCAAAACAGAACAGAACAGAACAGAACAGAACAAAGCAGAACAGAACAGCAGTGAAAGAACAGAACAGGAACAGAGCAGAACCACCTCACCTCCACTTGGCTAGACGGGGCTTGAGGAAGGTCAAGCCCAGCCTCTGCACCAGCTTCATCCCCAGCTTCCTCAGCATAGCCTGGTTGCTCTCAGGCAGGCGCCGCTGGTCAAGGCACTGGAGGACTGTTGGAGCTGAGGAAGGACAAATAAGCAGGTTGCAACCCAAACTGCCAACCAAAGTAAGTGACAGTCAATTTTTATGTGTTAAGTAGGGGGGGGGGTTAAAAGGCACTAACCGTACTGGAGGAAGTCATCTCTCTTGCCATGCTTGAATAACTGGCACTAGGGGGGAAAATGTGAGGACCCATAGTGAGATTTTGCCAAATTGTAGAATGCAAGATCCCTCGACCTATTCCTCACTCAAAACCTTGACATACTTGGTGCAACTGGAAATGTTTTTGGAAGACATTGCTGTGACTTTACCAAACAATTAGTGTGAAACCCTGCAGGTTGTACCCATTTCGCTCTGATTGAGAGTCAATACAGATCTCGAAATCACAGTTGGGGAAAAAACATGACCTTTAAAATAAAACAAACAGCTATTTTCCCTCGCAGGGGATGCATATGTGACATTTAATAATATGCAGAGCTTATCATTTCAGCTCCCAGGGCATTCTGTCAACACACAGAGCCAGTTTCAAAGACTGCCAGCACCAAAAGTGATAAACAGAAGACGCTCTAAGGCATTCCAAACATGCAAGGCCAGTTTTCTAAGCTTGAGAAGCTAATAATCCTTTTGAAATACAACCAGGTGTATCATAACAAGTCTGACTTTAACAAAGCTGATCATTTCTATTATTTGACTGAAATGAGGAAGCTGGGAGTAGATTCTTGTTCTTAGAAATGAGCTGTGTCAAAGGCAAGGTAATGGTTAGTCTGGCTATCACCAGACCAAGCTCAATCTTTTAAGATTGAACAATAGTCTGGGGAGTCTGTTCTGTATTTTCTACTGCACAAGAGGCGTGATCAACAGGAAGTTCAAATGACTCTGTACACAATTTGATAGTCCTTCAACCAATCAGACCAACGATCCGGGTGCACCAGGTGGATAAGCCAGTTTGTGATTGGTCCCCGCAAAACGGAAGCAGGAGAGAAAGAAGTACAGGTTTCCTACAATCACTGGCAGATCGGGCTGGGTTTACCCAGTCTAGGTAATGGTTTAATTACAGAGTATCCAATACAACTGACTGATCTTTTAATCACCCATCTGGTTCAATAAATCATACTCTTCACACTTTGCTTGTTTTCACAAGCAAATCAGTTAAAGTATTTATTAGAAAACCCTTCGGCTATTCATATAAACATTGACGTGTACATTGCATTTCTATCCATCCTACGGTATAACACTATGGTCATGTTTGTCACAGTAACCATGTTGAAATATATCAGAAGTGGAAGTTTGTTCGCCATTAATAGTGGGATTACCAGATTCTGCAAAGCACCATCCAGGATGATAGTGCCCTCCATGGTGAGGTCATTGGCCTGGGAAACGGTTGTGAGGGTCCAGTCAAGGAAATCTCCCAGCCTCTTCTGCTTCACATCAGGGCGTGTCACAAACCTACACAAACACATATTCAATGTTGTTGAATTAACACTTACTATGTATTGCCTCACAGGAATTACGGTCCTTCAGACAATCAGACAACAGCGCCCCCTGCTGTCTATACACAACACCTTCAATTAGAAAAAACATTGGACATGCAGGACTAATAGAGACAGAAACTGAAATTGTAAAGGACTTACTTTGACACAAGCACTGATGCAGCATCTCTGGATTTGTCACTGACTGCTAGATAAGACTGTAAATCATGTGTAATTAAATATCAAATAAAATGGAACCTCTAAATAAAACATGATGTAAATAAAATACATGTAGAGAGAAATTATGGGAGTCACCCTTACAACAAGTATATTACCTTGGCAACGGCAAGGATGCGGTCCATAATGGGCTCTCTGCCCTGAGCAGAGTCAGAGTCCAGATGACCATCCAGACGAGAAAGGTCAAAGGGAATGAGACAGGTCATGGAGAGCCACAGGAGAAGCATGTAGCGGGTCTCCCATGTCTGAGAATAAGAGCGCAACCAAATCACAACCATGACAATGATCACAATTCTGCTGCAATACTTTAGCGTTAGCGTTTCACTAATTCTTGGCAACAAAGTGATCTCCTGGGTCTGCACTCACTTACTTGAATCCTCTAATAAGGGTTTATGCTACCCCTTGGCCGCTGCCCTTTTCCAAGGAATGTTGTCTGACACTGCTTCTCGTACACACATGACAATACAGACTATTCTAGTTTGTAGTTAACCGATGGTGGAACAAGTTACCAGTTGCTACCAGAGCAGGGGCATCCCTCTATCTTCAAGAATCTCTTGAAGACCCAGTTCTTCCGAGAGTGACCGGAGGGTTGCCGGTTCGAACCCCGACCAGTAGAAAGCGGCTGAAGCGCCCTTGAGCAAGGCACCTAACCCCTCACTGCTCCCCGAGCGCCGCTGTTGTTGCAGGCAGCTCACTGCGCCGGGATTAGTGTGTGCTTCACCTCACTGTGTGTTCACTGTGTGCTGAGTATGTTTCACTAATTCACGGATTGGGATAAGTGCAGAGACCAAATTTCCCTCAAGGGATCAAAAGAGTATATATACTATACTATACTATACTATACTATACTATACTATCTCCTCTTGTAACACCTCTAAGATCCTACCACCCTTTTTGTCCATCTACTACATTACATTACATTTAGCAGACACCTTTTGACCAAAGTGACTTACATATGTCAACTACAAGGGATTACATTGTCCCCGGAGCAACTTGGGGTTAAGTGCCTTGCTCAAGGGCAACGGTGGAAGCTGGGAATTGAACCGACAACTTTTAGGCTACTACACGCTAGCCCAGCTCCTTAACCACTACGCTAGCACCGCCCTGTACTACTATCCCTCTTACATGCATCCCTTGGCTTTACTTAAATCTGCACAGTCATGCTCTATTTTCTTTTTTTGCATTACTGTATGTAGATGTAGTATGTATTGTTTTACAGAGGTGTCCTACTACACTGTAGCTTGAATGTTATTCCTCATAGTAAGTCACTCTGGTCAGCGAAGTTAATAAATTAAGAGTTTGGTTCCACAATGCTTCATCCTCCATTCCAATAAATTTTATATATTTATTTAGTTTTTACATTTTGATTTCCAGGTAATTTCAGTGCAACTGTAATTGGGTTATTGTTATTTGATTTATCTTTAATCAATCAAAACAGCAAAACTGCAATGTTATTGATGTTACCTAAAATACACAATTAAATAACATGACTTATTAATGTTTTTAAAAATGGAGATATAGCGTTTTGGAACCACTCCTCAAATGTAAATGTGATGTAGTTCCTAAAACCTTCTGCAGTTTATAAATGAGGGTGATATTTGAGCGCTCACCTCTGTGTCTTTGGGGTCTTGTCTACACAGCAGATCCAACACAGGCTGAACGTCTGCCACCTCATGAGGAAGGAGCTGCATAAAGATCTTGTAGCCTCTGACCTGAACCAGAAATATGTCAAGGCTATACACAGAGGACAATCTTGTAATATGGTGTGATGTTACAAGAGTGACAAATGGTTGTTGTGTACGACACTTACCTTGCAGACGATGTAAAGAAATTTAAATCCAAGGTGCACAAGCAGCGGTGGGGACTTCTCATTGCGGATAAGTTCTAGCAACATGTTCACCATCCATTCTAAGGTGGAAAAAAGATCATTAGACAATGTCTGTGAGAGATGACAATAAAGTATATACAATAATGCCAGCTCAGAACCTATGTAAAAAACGGCCAATAGGAAAACAAGGAGCCAGTTGGAATACTACCCAAGTGTGGATCCAAAAGATGAGATTGCTCTTGGTAATTATCCATAATATCTGCAGCACACAACACAAATGTCAATGTTATGTCAAACACACAAACACATGAATAGGTATTCACATAAGAAAACTGGGAGCAGGTTGACTTACATATGAATCTCTCCATTGCAGATTCAGTTCTGCCTGTATCTTCGTGTATTTCAGGTAAACTGGCAATCAGAGACCTCACCTCAGCACTGAAGGTGAACCCATCAAGAACACAAGCCTTTGCGATCACATCGGCTTCCCCAACTCCGTCCTCTCCATTGGCGTTACCTGATTCCGTGTCTGTCAGTGCCATTGCACTGTCTCAGAGGATGCTGATAGTTTGCAGCTTAACTTAAGTGGACGCTTGTAGCTATCAATGACTGGTAAGGCTTTACCTCAAAAAACACAACAATATGTTCACTGATACTGTTAAGTTATTCGCGCTGTCCGCTGGTTGCAATCAAACCGATAATTGTATGGGTGTGACACATCTACTTATCAACTGCGTAGCGCACTCTCTTTCACAGTGCACAACTGCAAACGACGTAAATAAAAATAAATAAATATGAATCTTGCATGAATCCTCCGTATTAACTAAGAAAACTTAAACTGTTATACACTGTATGATGAAACTGTATTATAACGTGATACCCACATTGTTCTCTACTTTTCTATTCATGTCATGATACATCACGCCGGAGCTTAAACTTTGGACACAGGTCAATAACTTCCGGTTCATGGAAACTATCAAATTAAAAGCGCTGATGGGAAGATTGACACTGGATAGCTGAAATGTCCTTGCATGTAAAGATTGACACTGGATAGCTGAAATGTCCTTGCATGTGTTGACTGTTCATTGAATGATATAATAAGATATTATTCTTTTAAAGGGAACATTATTTAAATAAATTAATTCAGTGAAGTAAATACCGATACATCGAACACCTTAAACAGAGGACAGACAAGAAACCACAATGTGTTTCAGGTTCTGTCACACTCCAGTTAGAAAAATCAAATGTGAAGCCTCTACTGAAACAAGGCAAGTACCATGAGATAAATTACTTTTAAAATTAATGACAAGATGAGACAAGATGTTTTTAATCCACTTTATTTTGATTAATGGTCACACTTATTTTGTTCATTCCATTAGTGGAATTCCATTAGTCATTCCAAAGTGTATCTGTTTTTGAATATTGCCTATTCAATCTTCATTCTCTGTCATGCCACATTGCAGGTAATTACACAGTAATACCTGATGACACACATGTGTCTACTTACATTACTGTAACTGTTCAGTACTTTCAACACCAACCCCTTCAGCAAGAGCAAATGGAATGTTAGTAAAATATAAAACATTCACGTCACAATTAACTTTTCTGTATCTACTTAAAACTTTTCTTAAGTTAATTAGTCTTCATAGGTAGGCCTACTGCTGTTTACCCTCTATGGTATGTAGTAGTGTGTTGTGAAATTGTTAAAGTGCATAACTTCTGTATCATGAATTTGTCATGATTATGGGGGTGGGGCCAGGGGTGGTGAGGCATCAAACCCTATTAGTAATGTTTACTTTACCAGGTCTTTCATGATGCGAATGGAGGAACCTCTGTACCCTCCGCCAAAGTGATTCCAGTGGTTTAGATAATGGAAAAGCTGATAGAGCTGCAGCCGTTTCTCAAAGCCTGGTGCCTTTGGGATCTTCCCGTGGTATGCCGTGTAGAAAGACTTATTGAAGCCACCGAACATGCCCGCAATGCCAAGCTCATATTCAGAGTGCCCGTAAAAGGATGCCGGGTCAAAGATTATTGGGCCGTCCGAGCATTCTGCCACGTTCCCTCCCCACAGATCGCCATGGACAAGGGCTGGCACAACAGTCACATCAGCAAACAGCTGGGGAATCTTCAGCTGAATAGAAAAATAATTGGGTGAGAACAACCACAAATATGACGTCAGTCAGTTTGATTACATTCATAACAGCCACCTGCTAATGGCCTCAGGCTTTGTTCTTCCTGTACCTGAAGCTTAGACCACAGCTCTCTAGCTTCTCGGTCACCGTGGCTCTTCTCCACTAAGTCCAGCTGGTGACCAAGTCTCTGCTGAGCATAGAATGCCACCCAGTCTTCTTGCCAGTCATTATTCTGAGAGAGATGTGAGGAAAGTGTGGGGGGGAGACATAGGGTCAGCAAAGGCACTGTTACAACATTAGCAGTAGCTATCTATCCCAAGCCAGGGATAAAGAGGCCTGGAGAGTATCGCTATCGGGCTGCAATTTATCTTCATTTTTGTTTAACTAATTGAGTCATAAAATGTTATTGTTATTCAACTGTACTGCAACTAACCTGTGGAAGGTATCCGCAGCAGGTTGGAACATCAAACCCAAATTGGTCAATGGCAGGCACTTCAGACTGCCCAGATCCTTTTCCTGCACATGCAAGTATTAGAACTGAGTAAAAATAAGACATGACTCAACATTTCCCAATAAGCTGGTATTAGCTGTACAAAGGGCTACATGGTCACATTGTGGAATAGCACAGATTGTCCAGTAGATGGCGCCCTAACACCTTTTTGTGAGCTCAGGGTACATTACCGACAGTTTGCTCCTGTTTGCTCTGCTTCTCTCTCTGCTTTTGGTTATGAAGATGCAAGTCGGCCAAATGTTCCCCCAGCTGGGCAGAGAACCTGCGCATGTAGCCAAATATACATGCACACGTCAGGGCACACTTCATCCTCTGGGGAGAATATTAAATGGGACACAAACCATGTACTGCACAACAGGATGAACATTACATTTAAAGAGGCTGTAAGCTACATTACTTACAAACATTGTATCTAAGTTAAAGCCATGATGTAATCATCTAGGCAGATCTTTCTAGAGCAGACGTGACCCGCCTGAGGGATATATTTAATACATTACAGCCCAAATATACCACTTAAAGCAGAATAACATGATCTGATGACTGATGTAAATAATAGGCCTACATATAAAGAACTAGCATTTTAAATAAAACATGTATTACATATCAATTTAGCACTAAAGCTAATGTAAGAGGGTGTATCTCCAGGAATTCTTGTAATTTAATTGTGATGGTTTGGGAGGATAATGGCGTCATACTTGGTCAGGCTTCTCATGTCCACATGCTCCATGACAAACACAGACCCCCCTCGCTCTAGATCAAGGACCTTCACAGGTTTAGGAACTTTCACAGTGTTAGTTTTCAGTATAGCCTCCAAACTAGCCATCTCTCCAACAAACATTCGTTTGGCCTTCAAAACAAGAATGGGGTGGGGGGAGGACAGGAAACAGTGTCACAAAGTAGACCAACAAGATATACAATGACACAGCACAGAGGCCATGGATTATAAAAGGAAATTTAGCCAAATAAATCTGATATAACCGGGTTATAATAGTAGCACCAGTAGTAGCCTTGTATTTGGCTTAGTCTGGCCGCTTGTTTAGTCAGCAAGATGCAATCATGTGCAAGTGATTGACATGTTGCGCTGTCTGAGATGTAGGCTAAAGCAGGCAGGGACCTTGTCATCGTCATCTCGATTACAGTGCTTGAAGCGGGGGAAAAATTCAAGACAGACTAGTGAAAACAATGCTTAGCTGATGACAACCTCGCTCTTGTGGTTTATCTTCACAAATACTCTCCCGTTGTCAGTGTCATAACTCTGGCCCTCGCTGATGCATCCACCTCCCGAATGACCGGTGGCTTTCAACGTCGAGGTTCCCAGCTCTTTTTTCAACTGAGCTTCCATTGTCGTTTTTGACGTTAAAGTCACATTAACGTTAAAATGACTTGACAATCTCCGCGTGAACCATAGACAGTAAAAGAAAACCCACTGCCTATGCGTGAACCGAAGTTGTTATGGCGTGAAGCCGTGAACACTATTATCCAGTATTTTGATTCCGGGTTGAGTGGTTCGTTTAACGTTAACCAATAGAAACGCGAAACTTTGAGTGACACATGGTTCAAGCTCTCTGCTATCACTGTTGGTGAAAGACCCTCCTTGATGTAACGTTATCATCGACCTGGTAACAACATTAGCGTTTATAGCTAATTCGCAGGAAATGAAACTGCATATAGATCTACATTGTTAATCTATTTCGTATAATGTAATATCGTCGGCAGAATGTGTTTGTTGCTTGGCTCTACTGGTGTTGGGAAAACTCTTCTGCTGAAACGTTTACAGAATATCCTTTGACAATCTGAAACGGCCCGTGTTGTTTGTGAGGTTAGCTAACTTGCTAACAGAGATGTGCACACTTCAGTGTAGTAATGTTAACTTTAACGTTATTTGAGTCCTTAACCTTATCCACAGCTCACACAACGGGACCAGCCGGCTGATTTGGGTGAAGCTCCTGTCACGCTCCCCACTGTTAGTACAGTCGATTTTAAAGTGTGCTGTTACCTTTTCATGATAAATCTGTTGCACAATCCAAGTAATCTCATGTCATTTAACGTTACATCAATTCTTGACCAGAGCTGGTAGTGATAGCCCACGTATTTTAGCATTGTTGTCCTACACCGTTTCTCATAGTTATTTTGATTTAACTTCATTCCTACAGGTTGGTACCAATCTCACCGACCTGAACCTGAAAAAGAAGAGAATAACCGTGCGAGAGCTGGGAGGCTGCATGGGCCCCATATGGCATAGTTTTTACGCAGACTGCTCCTCTCTTATTGTACGTGAGGACGATCTCGCTTCTATTGATTGATATGTTCCTCAATATATTGTCAGTTTAACAACAGCTTGTGCTACACAGTAAAGAAATTCACCTTTATTGCACATGGTGATCCAAGTTTGTTACATATGGCATACATATTAATATTACTTCAGGTAGAGCACCTTGTGAATGTGCAATGTTTCTGATTCCAGTTTGTGGTGGATTCAGCCAACATCACCCAGATAGCCTCCTCCTGCATCCAGCTCTTGTCGGTCCTCTCAGCTGAACCTCTTCATGGTGCCTCCGTGCTTGTGCTCTTCAACAAAAGGTGAGGTGGCTCATTCCTAAGTCACTCTGAACATGGTTGTGTGGGATCCATTTCTTTTAGAGGTTCTCTCAGGACCGGTTTGTATTGGATTATAAGGCACGTTTGCCACACAACTCTTAAGTTCATTTTTCCTGTGCTTTCTTTTTCAGGGATCTTCCATGCACTATGACCCTGATGGAGATGAAATCACTTTTCAGAATAGATGATATCATTGCCACCGCCCCTCAATCCATCACCACGCTGGAGGTGAGCGCACGCTCTGGCCAAGGACTGAAGGAAGTGTTGAGCTGGTTAGACAGCCTTACGTGACCTGAAGATGGGTTGAAAACACCAGGAACTGTTCTAGAGCTCTGCTCCAATCTGGAAGCCAACAAACCGCATGATAAAGCCCAGTATTTTGGACTGAATGGGATTTACTCCATGTGGTGGAAATACATGATAATTGTCTCAAAAATCAACATTATGAATGGCTGCCCTTTTTTAAAGGGACCACTTCACCTGGCTTTTCTTTTCTGTTGTATTACTGGGTGGCACAGACAGAACCAATACTGGGCAGCTTTAATAGTTAAGTCAGCATACTTGTTGATCTTGCTTCAAAGAACAGGTAAAACCGTGATGGAACGGTGCCTGTTGTGCTATAAACAACCTACAGAATGAGTATGATGTACAGAGACATAAAACAGAACTTAAGATGCTCGTGATTCAAACACCATTGTTGTGTCTGGACAACTGAATGAAGGGAAAGAAAACACTGAGGAATAAAGAACTGGAAGTGCTGCAAGTTGAGTTGTTAACTGCATCCTTATATTTCAAGAGCAATATTTCATAAAGCAACACATTCTCACTTTTCTTACATTCTGTTAGCATGATGGTTCTGCAGTAGCTTCATTCCCTGAAAAGTCAGTTCATATACTGTGTCATATTACCCACACCTCCACTCCCGGCAACACACAACCGTACACACACACACACTCACACACATGTGCACACAAATCAATACTCCTAAAATCCCGCTCTCCTCTAGCAATCCTCAGCATGATGTCTGAAGTTGCTTTTATCCAGCTAGCTGGGTCTCATTATCTAAATGGGACCTCTTGGCTCTTGTCCCTCGCCGTTTTGTTCACAGATGCGCGTTATCCCCCGGGTGTAACCGGGGAAACGGCCCAGTCTGTGTGCAGCAGCCAATCCAGAGGCGTTCTGGTTCTATGGGGCAGGGGTGTGGTTGTGTTTAAGTGGAATAAGCAAAGACACGTGGTGTGTGTACATACATTCAGTACTTGGATCAGCACGGCACAGTGCATGGGCCATATGTGAATCAGCTGAAGCAGTGTGAATAAATGCTCTTGTGGCATCAAAGGAAGTATTAAAAATATCTTGGAAGAAAACGCCTTCATTAGGACTTCGCTCCGATGACAGCTGACGCGTCTCTCCTCTCTCTCCGCGTTTGTGCATCTGAATAGTGTTTGTTTTTTTTGCCTCCGTTCCCTCTCCTGCCACCGTGCCGGTCCTATGCAGAGCACACTGGCTGACAAGTGATACCAGGTAATAGCAAAGTATGTGAAGGTAGTTAAGCCCATATAAAACTCAAGGTTATTAAACAGAGCAGTCAGTGCTGACTTTAGTTCCAGTTGAGTCTACAGGTCTATTAACATTTAGGAAGAAGAAGAAGAAAAAAAACTACAGCCGTCTTTCCCCAGCAGGGCCAACTGAGCATCTGAAAAAATCACAACCTACAACAGCGCTCCCTTGCAAGGGCCACGAGAACGTCTTAGAGGAAAGGGTTTTGGTTTTGCAGGTCCACTCCGGGTGGTCCGAGCATGGCGGCGGAGGAGAGGGGCAGCAGCGGCTGGGGCAGGTTGCCGGGCAGGTCCAAGGGTCGGCCAGCGGCCATCGGCACACCAGCAGCGGTGGCAGCGGCGGGAGCGGCGGGAGGCTGGGTGAGGGAGGAGGGCAGCGACGAGGGTTGTGGGTTGGAAGGCAGGGGCAAGGGCAGGGAGGCACTGTAGGGCAACGAGCCCGACTGGGGCACCGGGGACGTGGAGTTGGGACGCATCTCGTTCAGGGTGAGGCGCGGCTGATCACTTTGGAATGGATTCGAGGCTGCTGTGGTGCTTGGCCCTGGGGAAAGGGGTGGGATATGTCAAAACACTTATGAACAACACCTGTACTCCCAACTATATTTTAACTGAGAGGGAGCAAGAGAGAGAGAGAGAGACAGACAGACAGACAGACAGATCTAACAAAATGATGTACCGGTATATATAAACCTATATACAGGTACATTTATTTATACATATAATATCTTTACATCTCTATGCATCTATGTCTGTACCTGCGGCCACACCTGTGAGGAATGGGTTCAGGGTCTTGGGTGCAGGACTGGTGGGGATGAGAGAGTCCAGGTTGACGAGTGATGCGGCTACTGGACCCAGGAAAGCCTCAGGGGTGCGGCAAGCTCGGGGCTTGAGGTCGGCCAGACTCTCTCCCAGACGGGACATGTCGAAAGGCTCAGGGCTGCCCCCGCCATGCCCGTTCACATTCATCTGACCTCCGTCCATGGCCTCGTCAAACAGGTCTCCATCTGTTAGACAAAGACGAAGTGGGCGAAAAGAAAATCATAACTCCAATACCAGTGGACAGTATTTGGGTAAGAAAAGGCTGTACTGTGGCATACTAACGTGAAATTCCCAACTTGCTCGCGAGCTCATAACTGTAAGTAAAAGGACTAGTGCTGACACAGTAACTGAGAACAAGAGGGGCGTACCTGAGGGACTGCCTGCACGGGGGGAGGAGGGCTTTAGTACACCGAGAGGCCTTTGGCTTTCTGCAGGAGTTGTAAAAAGATCCCCTCCTGCAGAAGAACACAGAGCCTCATTATGTAAGCTGACGCAGAACTGCCACAGAAGGGAGGGAGGGGCTACTGATTTAGGGTGTGATCGGACAGGACGCGCTTTGCCGCTTGTAAAATGCGAGGCACACCATGTTTTTGTAAAAACGCAGCGGCTTTTCCGCTTTGAGCTGAATTTTTTTTCAATTCAAGGTGCTCAGGGCGCCTCTGCAAAAACACGAGGCCCAGCTGGTGGACAAAACGTGAGGCGCTCTGGGTGCATAAGCAGTGTGTGAAATGCTTACTGCCAATACAAAACAACATAAAGACGGGTCTGCAAAAAACGTGTCCTGTCTGATTGCGGCCTCAAGCTGATGATACATGGGACAACATTTTGAGCAATGTTGCCAGGGAATGTTCCTCATTACTGTGGTTCTGGCATGTACCCACTGATATTGGACAACTTATTTTCTGGAGAACTTAAATCACTAGTAGGCAAATAGTCATGATCATCCAAACAGAATAAATAGTACTGGTTATGTGATTGCCCAGCAACATTGCTCAAAAAGTTGCCCCATGTACCATCACCTTTAGAAGGATCAGCGCTGGACGGAGCCTTGAACCATGCCACACACAGTATAGATTTTTAAGTATTTTGATGATGCACAATAGAGGCTGAGATATTTTCTGGGGCAGGGGTTGCTAGCTTTGACCCTATCTATATCAAAGAGCTCCTGTCTGTTAAACTATTTTCTATCTCTAACTTGCTTTATGAATTACTAGTACCTTTGTGGGCAGGGGATGACCACATCTGGCCAGCGAGGTTGGACCTGGGAGCACTCTGGGGAGCGTCCCAAGGATCAGCAGGGCTCGATCTGTGATCCCAAGACTGCTGCGGTCGACTGGCGGAGGCTGACGTCGCCAACCAGGAGCCACTCGCTCCTCTCACTGAGCTGGCCTCTGCTGGGCAGAGTTTGGACGCGTGTAAGGAAACTTAAACCATGCGGTATGCAAAGCACTCGGTCTCGGTCTGAGCTCAACAGTGTGGAAGACACTGCCTTCTAGACACCAAATTAAATACAGGTTGTGTGTCCAGACAAACGTATTGCTTAGCAACTGACTATCAATAACATAAATACAGCTTCCACAAAGCACCCGTTGTTAAAAAAATATAACAAATATAAGTGGTGATTCAGTGAGTTGTTGCGGAGCTGAGTGAAAGCAGTTGAGTGCAGAAAGGGGATATAGTGAGGTGGACACAGGACAGCCTTACCCAGAGAGTCCCAAGGGTCAACCCTCAGGGGGCCTGCAGGCGCAGCGTGGACATCACCAGATGCCAAGTCCCAGGAGTGGCCACTCGAGGGCTCAGCAGGGGCTGGAGCGAAAATATCTACAAGATCCATCATGGCCGACTGCACAGAGAGGGGGGGGGAGACAGAAAGAAAGCTGAGTAAAAAGAAAACATTTAAATACAGGGTGTTCACCTTGCCTGAGTTGCCTGAAATACTGTATAGAGTACTGGGATGCATATTAAGGCCACAACAATTAATCGATTAGTTGTCAACTATGAAATCAATCGCAAACTATTTTGGTAATCAGTTAATCATAAATCGATTGTGTAATTAAAAAAGTAAAATCTCAAAATTCTGACTGCAGCTTATTAAACTTGAATATTCTCAGCTTTACTTACTCTGAGTGTAAACTAAGTATCTTTCGCGTGTGGTCAAAACAATGATTTTACACGTTAACACTGATTATTGTTGTACCATTTTTGAAATTTTTGCACCATTTTTGACATTTCCACCCCGATCAAACAACATACCAATTAATCAACAAAAATCGAAAATAATCTTTGGTTGTATCCCTAATACATATCCACTGAAAAGTCTCTGAACATATTACCAACGTCTACCAAGTTTGTTGTCAAAGCTATTAATATACAGTATTACTAAGTTTTATTTATGTGATGTATTAACTAGTAACTACTAGGCGGTACACTGTGGAGTTAAATACATCCTGGAATTGACAAATTGTGTATATTTCTCCACATACCCCCCCTCTCTTTGCATCCATCTCTCGCTTACTCTCCTCAAGAGCTTTCTGGAGCATGGACTCATCTCCTCGGCGACTCTGTTGCTCCTGGCAACAGACACATGGCATAAAAGGGCTGAAGTAGCACTTATGTTCAGTCATCGTGACAAAGCCATATTTGCAGAATCATTTAAGAACCCCGGTTACCAGATGGAGCCATTCCATGCACCACGTTGGACATAACAGAAGAGACATACAGTAGCTGTTAAGGTCACAAAGAAGAAAGACGGAGCATTTGTGCAAGGACCACTCTGTGAGTGGCTCCATTGTTCCAAACTGGCATGGAGAGAGAAAGACAGCGAGAGGCTGAAGGGGTTGGGGGGGGTAGTGAGGGTGGGGGGATGAAATGGACACACAGAAAGAGGGAAACAGGGGAGGCAGTGTGTCAGAAAACAAACTCTAAAAGAGAGCCAGCACAGCAGGGCCAGAGGAGCCAACGGCAGGGCCGGACGCACATGCCACAGGAGCCAGGATCGGTTTATCTGGACACAACCCAAACAACCCTTCCCAAGAAGATCACAGAGCCACTCACTCTCCTCACCTGCTGATGCTCCTCTTTGCTCAGGCTCAGCGCAATCTGGAGCTGGGTCTCCTCATCCATTTCCAGAGCCACAGGTGGGGGTGGACGTGGCTGGGAGGGAAAGCCCGAAAGAGTTCATTGAGAGAGAGAGAGAGACAGAGAAAGAGAGAGAGACAGAGAGAGAGAGAGAGAGAGAGAGAGAGAGAGAGAGAGAGAGAGAGAGAGAGAGAGAGAGACAGACAGAGAGAGTGAGAGAGAAAGAAAAGAGTGCGCAAAAAGAAAACAAACAAAAGTCAGTCAATGATCCAACACAGATCATTGGCACAGGGCAGATCCCAATGCATACTAGCAAGGAGCATTCCTGACTAACCAATCCAGACAAAGTTTAGCCACCACTTTGCCTCTCCCATTCTTAAGGCTTGAGTGTTCCCTTCTCCCCCACTACCATCAGCAGAGGTCAGAGGTTTCCCCCACTAGCCTGAGAGAAAGGGAGTTGGTTAGGGAAACACGCAGTCCGCTGGGAAGGAGGAGGAAAGGAGGGAGAGCGGGGGCATCATGCCGCTTTGCCAGCCAGCAGCGGGTGCTTGGGGGGGGGGGGGGGGGGGGTTATGGGCAGGGTAGATAGAGGACTACAGTTGGCCAAAAAGCTTGAGGGAAAATACCTTTTTTACATGCAAGGTTACTGACAAGAGTTATTAAAAGGCCAAGCCTTGGAGAAGCCTCGCTTTGAAAGCTGGGAGAACAGAGGGAGGAATATGAGGTGGAGGATGAGGAAGAGGAGAGGGGTTACGCGAGGGAAGACGCAGCATCACAACGCTGTACCTTCATTGCCTCCTCCTTGCTGAGGCTCATGGCAATCTGGAGCTGCGTCTGCTCATCGATATCCACAGCCGGTGGAGGCGGCTACAGAGGGGGAAGGGTTAAGGAGGGAGCGTTTAACGTCCGAGCACTCGTGACATATCCTCCAAAACATGCTCTCACACTGCCTTGGCACATAATCTATTTTCTATACAATGTGTCAACTTTCTATTCTATCCCACTAGCTCTACTGCTTTCTTTTCTACATGTTAGAGTAATATAGCACTGAAGGCATTTGAAAAGGTTATTCAACAATTCCATTTTGACTCATTTAGTTTGATTAAGCACAGTGATGTACTCATCCATTGTCAAGACAAACTAGTGGTGTGGAGCTGAGTAAGAGCTCAACAGTGAGCCACATATAAATCTGTCGAGAACAACAAGCTCATAACATCTCAACCCGTTGAGACCCAATTATTCACTTCCCATGATGTCAATAGCTGGCCTTGCTCACAAACACATGATCAATGCCTCAGTCCAGCTCAATGCGGGTCCAGTAACGTTGTCACGTGACCGTAGTGAGCAGTGAGTGTATGCTGACTGGATGCCTCCACATTAAAAATTGATTCACAGGAAGCTAAATGATGCTAACACACACACACTCTCGCTCTGGATAATGGACACAAGGGGCTTTCAGAGCTGGCCTTGAGGAAGTAAAATAGACAGACGCTAAGATATGTGGGAGAGAGTGTCGGAGAAGACAATCCAGTCAGCTCAAATCACCCCGATCCCCAGAGAGCCACACAGCGTTTGCTGGCTTTACGACCCATCAGGGCAGTGACGTTTGGTGCCACACTGGTCCGACCTCACTGGTGCTATTGATTCAAGCACGCAGTGGATCAGACGATGTGAAGAACTGCTGACCTGGCTTTGCTGCTGAATAATAACGCCAGGCCTACTGCCGCTATATGGAAGATTTTGAATGAAAGCAACACTGATTTGTTTTAATATACTGCATCAGCATATACTGTATGTGTTTTTCATTAGAAACAAAGGAATAGGTATTTTTCTGTAATTACTATTCAACACCACTGGCTTAGTTGTTACACTACCTCAACTGCAGAGATGGGGTTGGTCAGTGGTGAGATATGTACATTTTAAGTTTGAATCCAAACTGACCCTTCCTTTTAATAAATCATTTGGTTTAAGCCCACAGCAAACTCCACTCTGCAGACTGTGAGAAAAAATGATTTTCCTTTTCTACAAAGCATGGACCCGGGGGGAAACCACTCCAAAGCATACCCATGAATCACCACTCACTGCCTGACCGTCTCTTGAGGGCACCCTGGCACATTTTTATCAAACAAGAAGCCTTCTGATGAGGTACGCTAAAGGACGCTGCAGCAGAGCTACTTCATGTTCCATACACACACAGGAACACACTCACACACACACAGATAGAAAAACAGCCTCTCACACACACACACACACACACACACACACACACACACAACACACAAACAGAGATACACACAAACATAGATGCACAGACACAAACACAGACACAGAGAGAGAAGCAGGTGGTGGCGTGAAGCTCAGGTTGTGTGTGTGTGTGTGTGTGTGTGTGTCTGACCCACCTTCTCAGTCTCCTCTCGGCTCATGGCCAGGGCCAGCTGCAGCTGCAGCTCCTCCTCTCCGCTGGTCTGCGGCCGCGCCTGCTCCAGATCCGGCGCTAGTTGGGGGGAGGAAGAAGAGGCTGAGAGGATGAGGAAGAAGGGAGGCGGGCAGAGGAGGGAGGGTTCAGAACGAAAGTGAAAGCGAGCCGGCAAAAGAAGAGAGAGAAAGAGAGAGAGAGACAGAAAGAAAGAGAGAACGCTCAATTCAATCCTTTTTTATATGGCTGGGATTGAGAAAAAGGGGGATCAGGGTGGGGGGTTTAGGGGGGTCAGGCAGAGTTTGAGAGCGGGATGGCACTGCTTGTGCATATTAAGTTGCCTGTAGTAGGCACCCGGGTCGCCAGCGCTCGGGCCCCCGGCCTGGAATTACTTCCCCTCCCACCGCCGACTCTCCGCTGGGAACAATGCCGGGCCTGTGCAGGGCAACAGGGACGAGGGGGGCATGAGGTGGTGGCCTAGACCCCCCCCCCCAAACCCCAACCTAAATCCTGTGGCAGGACGCAGGATGCAGATCTGCAGATCTGGGGAGTGGGGCCGGGTTAGAGAGGCTGGCAGTGCCCATGACTGGATGCCAGGCCAGCAGAGGGCCAGACACTGGCAGAGTGCACGGCCTCTGAACACCACCCCATCACTTCCACTGCAGTGCCTCTCAAAGGCCCCTGCCTGGCCTGGAATGCACACACGCGTGCGCACACCCACACACACACACATGCATGCATGTACACACACGCACACACAAACGTACACACACACGGACACATACACGGACACACACCTGCACATACCCGGACACACACGGACGCACACATGCACACACACACACACGGACGCATGCACGCACAGGAGGGTGTGCTTACTCAACTCAACCCCCATCCAGTTCCCTCCACCACTGTCACCCCTGACACACACATGCTCACAGAGGCTCCGAGGGATGAAGGCAGCGTGGAACTCTCAGCCACTACACACCTTCAACCTGCCCCACCCCACCCCACATGCTCTGCCTGCTTTCATCACACCCTGCTCTAAACACCCACTGAACTCAGTGACAGTCTTGCTTAGCCTAGCAGAAACACTTCTCGCTAGTCCTGTGTATTATGATTACACAGACTTCAAATCAGGTGTGCGTAGAGTAACAACACAGAATATAAATAGATTTTCAGGGCGGGGGGGGGGGTTGGGGGCACCAGGTCTCTCTCTCTCTAGACACCCATGTGCACTACATATCAATTAAATCTGAGTCCATCCAAAGAACATGTCACTCAGCGTGCATTCCGAACAGCTGCACAGCACTCTGGTGTTGACCAAGCCACAGAACAGGGAGGCACTGTACTTCCCCAAATTTCTTGGCGTACATCCAAGACAAATACGATTCTAGCTCTGCCACTAGAAAACCCAAAATCACACCGATTCCATGGGAATTTGACTGTTTATCTTTAGGGAAGTCTACCGTGAGTTGAAGTCTTGCCAATAAAAATTCTGTGAACTAAATTGTGAACAGAGTCACTGAGTTCACGGTGTGTAGAAATGTAGGTTATCATTCAGAAATTCCTTATACTTTTCATTTTGCTTCCCTAAAAGACAGGTTGACAACGTCCGAAAGCTTCTGACAGACATTGTGATATTAGCACCTTGCTGCTAGGGAGCGGTGTCTGTCAGTCTGTCTGTGTGGCTCTGAGCCAGGAGCTGTGTGAGGAAAGGAATCAATCAAGCTGAGGAAAAATGTAATGGAGCAGAACAGTGACCCTGACAGGAAGAGGCTGGCACATATCATATATGGCCTCCATGAACTGTGCGAAATCCACCCAGGCATTAACTCCCCACACACACACACACACACTCCCAAACGGCATACAAATCACAGTAAGGCTGCTTGCCTCCCAGAGTAGAACTACATACTTGTGGGAGCAGCGGTGGGAGAGTGGTCTTGAGTGTGGGTGGGATGAACATCCATGTTTTGTGTTTTTTTTACACATTCTACATCAATCATGTTGAGTTCAGACAAAGGGTTCAAACACAAAACAGCAACGGTGCAAAAGTGTTTAAACTTAGGGGCAGCCGTGGCCTACTGGTTAGCGCTTCGGACTTGTAACCGGAGGGTTGCCGGTTCGACACTGTGCACTGTGTTGTCCCACTGGAAGAGAAATAAAATGTGACTACCAAGATGCCACATGCCTCAGTAGGTATATATGAAAGGCCTGTGTGTCACAATTACCTGTTCTGGTGGATGGTCTTGATTAGCCGAGTATGTGGAAACTTTGTGTGTGAGAGAGAGGGAGACAAGAGAGAGAGAGGGAGGGAGGGAGGGAGGGAGAGAGAGCGAGATACATGTGTGTGCTACTGCCTCAAGTCTTGTGGTGTCAGACATGACTTGGGCATTTTGTAACACACAAACCTGAACCCCAACCAGTAGAAAGCGGCTGAAGTGCCCTTGAGCAAGGCACCTAACCCCTCACTGCTCCCCGAGCGCCGCTGTTGTTGCAGGCAGCTCGATGCGCCGGGATTAGTGTGTGCTTCACCTCACTGTGATTTCACTGTGTGCCGAGTGTGTTTCACTAATTCACGGATTGGGATAAATTCAGAGACCAAATTTCCCTCACGGGATCAAAAGAGTATATATACCTATACTGAAGAGGAAAAACTAGCCTTATGAAATGGTGGTTCTCACCACATTTCATCAACATTTATCACCTGACTCACCCTGGAACAGGTTTGTGTGTTACAAAATGCCCAAGTCATGTCTGACACCACAAGACTTGAGGCAGTAGCACACACATGTATCTCGCTCTCTCTCTCCCTCCCTCCCTCCCTCCCTCCCTCCCCTCTCTCTCTTGTCTCCCTCTCTCTCACACACAAAGTTTCCACATACTCGGCTAATCAAGACCATCCACCAGAACAGGTAATTGTGACACACAGGCCTTTCATATATACCTACTGAGGCATGTGGCATCTTGGTAGTCACATTTTATTCCTCTTCCAGTGGGACAACATAGTGCACAGTGTCTCCATTTTTCAGGGCTTGTTTATCTCGAATGAGCAAGAGCGCGAGAATGAAAGGAATGTAGCCATAGATCAAGATCACTACTCAGTACAGTGCAGCGTGACTGAAACTGAGAATGATGTTGGAGCCCAGAAAGAACCAGTGAAACCAAACATGAATGAAAGTGTAGAGCTTCCCCTTTCTTACCCCACTGAACACTAAAGATAGGCTACTGCAATTAGTGAGAAATATTCTTCCAAACCACATTAAGACAACTGGAGAAAAAAATAGCTGGAATGGCTTTAGGGGTTGTAAAATAATGATTTGTTTATAGATGAAGTCTGTCTAGGGTTATTCTGCATTAATTCTGGAATGGGATGTACATTTTGTTGTGGTGTGTCATGTTGAAAGAATTATGGAGATTCCATATTCCATAACACAGATGTTTTCACATGGTGAACATGCCAGCAGCATATGTACCTAATGAAAACTCTGGTTCATTTTCATGAAATCAATGCAAGCAATAAATCAATCATACACCAGATTACTACAAGATGTAAGACCAGGAGAGGCAAATAACCAAGTCCAAATCTAAATGTCTATGTTCCAGTCATTGATTGTACGATGGCTATTTAAGATGAAGGACCAATGAAAGATAGAAGGCATTATATTTTGGTACTCACAATTATAGGAAGATGGGGACCCTCGGGGCCTGCCGTGTTCCTCCCCGTACAGGGCACCCATGCTGGGCTGACTGCTGCGGCGCCCCGGGTACGGGGGTGGAATCGCCCCGTAACCCATGCTGGTGCCCGCCATGCGCTCCCGGGTTTTGTGGGCCTGGGCGCGCTCCTGCCGCAGTCGCTCGTCGTCCCGGATGAGCGAGACCAGCTGCTTGGAGCGTTCACGCACGTGGATGCCCTGGTCCTGACCATCGCGGTCGATGTACTGGAAGTCGCGTAGCGTCTGGATGGCGTAGATGTTCTCCTTGCACTGTTGCGCCACCCGCTCCGAGCCCGTCTTGATCAGGTAGTCCAGCAGCATCAGGGCCTTGTAAACGTGGCGCCAGTTCTTGCCGTGGTCGTTCAGCCGCTTCCAGATCATGCCCATGACCTCGGTGAAGGCCACCACGTTGAAGGTCATGTCAGCGATCTCGGCCATGAGCGAGGTAGGGGGCCCCCAGGGGTCGTTGGAGGTGGCCTCGCGCACTTTGATCTCCGCATCGGTGTAGTTGTTGACCATGTTCTTGACCGAGCGGCGTAGCGATGAGGTGGTCATGGTGTTTTTGTGTAGCGGTGGGAAGGCTAATCCCTCCCCACAAGCAGTCCACTTCTAAATAAAAAAAGACTAAGGGAGATATCTGAATGGCTGCTGTCACCTCAAAGATGGTTTTGGATACAGCTCTGTCCTTCCCTCCGGTTAAGCAGATGAATCAATGACATGAAGACCTGCTGAATAGGAGGAGAGAGGGAGGGATGGGGTGGGAAAAAAACAGGCGTCACTGCAAAAGCCCTCTGAAACACAGCATAAGGTTTCAGTCTAAACTGAAGAAAAACATTAACCTCATCTGCTATCCTGCGGCGAGGGGGGGGGGGCAGAGTGGACAGGCTTATACCCCTCAGAGCTCTCAACAAAGCAGAGCGTCTCCTCTTGCTGAACAGCTAAATGAACATCCTTAAACCCAACATAGTCCTCACTCACCACAAATAGTCACATTTTACAAATGCTTTCGTCTTCCTTCCAGAGCATTCCACAATACCGTGGGCTGACACAGGGTGAAGAGCGAGCAAGAGAATAAAGGCTAGAATTACAGCACTGGAGGTAAGCTTTCTTTCAACTGAACGGTGTCTTCGAGACAACCAGTGGGTGTGCTATACAGTAGAACCTCTTCCTTTGATCAGTAAAGAGACAGCCAACAAACCACTCCAGCGAACAGAGAGATTCACTGTGATGACCACTGAAATATGATACTAAGAAATTGTCAGACTCTTCGGTCCAGTTCTTAAGCAGGTCAGAAAAGCCATGGTGCCATTCTGAATTCAAACAGTGGCAGAGAAGCCAATCAAGAGTTGTCAAAGGTCATTACAACTTACAACATTACAAGCACAACTATCTGGGTCAACAAATCCTATTTATGCTTTCATTTCCCATCTAGCAGTAGTCCAAAGGCTTTTATGAGATTCGTTATGGTAATGGCATTTCCTCAGTACTGAGCTGAAACTGCTTAAGGTCACTTAGCAATGCTGTTGAAGTACAGACCCATGCCAGTTTCCACCCATTATTAGAGGCTAAATCAAGTTGTTTAGATGCAAATGCATGCAGGCCCTGTGGCCATTCTAGAACATCTACAAGTGTAAAATCAACCTGTTAAAAGCTATATATATATATATATATATATATATTAGGGCTGCCAAAATAACTGATTAATTTAGATTAATTAATTTGAGAATAAATAACTGATTCAAAAAATTAGTGCAGATTCGATTCCGTATGACATTTGACCCCGAGCCGTTCTAGTCAGTAAAAATTAGACTGTAAAATGAAGGAGAGAGACGAAAACGTGCTGCCTGGATCATTGATTGGAACATTTACTTTTAAAAAATGGACTGATGGTGTTGATAAAAATAAAGTGTTGAAAATAAAGTCCTCTGCAATGTCTGCAGCAAGGAATTTGCATATCACCGGAGTTCATCAACTCTATAGTCGCACATCAATGCAAAGAAATAAGTGTTTATGGGATTATTTATTTTCATTGTGTCCCCTAGGTTATATCTGTGGCCTGAAATGCCTTGTATGTGAAAAAAAAAACTTCTTCCCGAAGCACTGTTGAATTTATTTCCTCAGCATATTAGGTCATATCATAGATTATTATGGCCATTATTTGAACAGTGAAAATAATAATAAGAGTTTTTTTCACTAATGCTGATTATTCAATGATTCATTTGAATTTAAATATTTAAAATACTTTCGCAGCAAAAATTATATATGCGATTAATTTAGATTAATTAATCACAGAGTATGTAATTAATTAGATTATTTTTTTTAATAGATTGACAGCCCTAATATATATATATATATATATATATATATATATATATATATATATATATATATATATATATATATATATATATATATACACACACACACACACATACATTTTAGGACCATGACTGATCCAAGACCACATACAAATTTCAGACAACTATCTTCCTCTTAATTTCCCAACAGCCCAAGCCAACGTACTTCATTCAAGAACTATATCTGGCCAGTAATCATCATTTTAAGCAGTAAGGGGATGGAAATAGAATGGTGACATATGACCAGTCGACCACTGATAGTGTCCTGGGTCAGAAGACCACATCCCGCCCACGCAAGCACACCCAGAGTCCCAAATCACTCCACAGCTACTACTTCTCTTGATCTGTTCTGCTGCTGCTACTGCAATCCATTAATACATATTTTAATGAGACATTAATGCCCCTATCCAGGGCAGCAGGTATGAGTTACTTTTATAAAAGTCTGTAATTCCTGGGAATCAATCTCAAGGCCTTGGTGTTGCTAGAACGTAACTCGCCTGCCAATAGAACACATGGTCTACTGCAAACTGCTATTTTTTTGTTCCTGTGAATATGTTCTTGGAGCAAATTATTAGGAGGAAATGCAAGCCAAAGGCTTGTTTAAAGATGGTGATGTTGGTTTGTCAGGCTATTAGTCTGTTCTATTTTTATTAGTCTGTTCTATTTTCTATTACCTTTAATTCCTCCTTAAATGATTCATTGTCAGAACTGGTTCAAGTACACTTAATCCAACCACAAATAGTTCAAGTAAAGTAAAATGAAGCTGCCAATTTGGTGTGGAAATAGTTACAATCGACTGACTTCTTCTGGAAAGATACAATAGTTTTACATTTTGGATTAGATACTATAAAGATAATACTTTATATTATAACCCTAACCCTAGGTAACACAAAAAAAACAATGACCTTAGTGTCATTGCAGGGTATTTAGTTTTGGAATCAATAGGACCAAGTGGTGGAATGCGAGACAGCTGGCAAACATGCAGAAAACAATCTTTTCAAGTTCAGCAGAGCAACCTTTCTTCTATGGGTAGGCCCGTGTTTAGTAGCATTGGTATTTGAATAATTATCCAAATCTAGAATTTACTGTTAACACTTAACACTGAAACTCTGATTTGTGGACTGGGAACAAGGTCATTACAATGGGCCCGTAACTGAAAGCTAGCACAGGTCTACGATACCAAAATTTGGAGGAATAGCTCACCAACTTTAATTGGGTGAGGCTAGGTTTCTTAGTTTGCGCTACGCTGGCCTAAATCCATGTTCACGAGGCTCCGGAATTTCGCTTACAAATACGAATTCACACTCGTAACTGAAACAACAGAGATGAAGTGTTCAGCAACCAGACCTACGACGACACTAGGTCCGGTCGCTTTTTACCCGTTTGAAAATAAACATTTAAGTCAAAGGGAACACAGCAATGCAGCCGAGATTGGAATAATCATAGAATCTACACGAGGCCGACAACAAGAATCATTACATTCTGAGAATTAACTTACCCTGCCAATGTTAAGTTATATTGCGTCAAATGTATTAAACACAACCCAGTACACGCCAGCTTCCCAACGAGCCGTGACTCAGCTGGGCGCTGTGGTTTGCGCTAAAACATCCCGCCTTGTTAAGGAAATCACGAATAACTTACGAGTTAACCGGACAGCTTCCACTCTTACCTCTTACATTGTCCGTATCCTATTATGAATCCCAACTTAGGGATCATTTAGCCAGTAATGCGTTCCCTTTCCATGTTACGTGTGTGCAACAACTCATATGTAACACGAATAAATAAGCTTAAAAACTGGTCGAAACGATGATTTTGAATGTGGTTTCCTCTATAACGCGTTCATGGTCGAATTTAATAAAACTGTACTACGTTGAGTTAAAAAAACAAAACAAACAAAAAAACAGTAACCAGTGTGTGACAATACACAACTCGGGCGCCGAGCCTGCAGATAACACAGACAACCCCCCCACCAAGCAGTAAAGTGAACTAGGAATGGGAGGTAGACGGGGAGAGCTACGCGTTGCCTGCAGAGTCAGCCTTTAACCCATTCCATTCCGCACCCCAACTGGGCCAAGGGGTCTGTCAAATAGTAAGCTAGGCTATGATATATACAAGATAGCCCACACAAGATAGCCCAACCTCCATTTTAGTTCATAGTAGCCTACCTAGTTTGAGTGTGTTTTAGATGAGTGACTATTGACTATTAGTGGCTTCCACTGGAAATGTAAAAGTACTTATGAGTTGGAAAAATATTTACCAGCTATTTATCTCTGAAAACAAGGCAAGACATAAACTGTGAAAACATAAGACATAAACTGTCCTTATACATGACTTATAAGACTCTGCTCGCCTATTTCATAGATTAGCTGTAGCCTATTGTATTTTCTGTATTGTAGTCATTCTGGTATAAAATATATAAAAGCTTTGGTGGCACAGCTTTCTTCACTGCTCACATATTTCACCAGTCATCCACATCAATCATTCATTTCCACTGAGAGTTGGTGTGTTGTCACCCTGGAAATAAGCAACAGTCAGAATCATTTATTTTTAAAGGAACCGTATGTAAGAAATATATTTCTATTAATCATAAAATGGCCCTGATATGTCACTAGACATTAAGAAATCATGTTCATTTTAAATACTTATATCACTGACAACAGTAGTCCGGCCAGGATATTGTCATTTAAAAAGTGAAGTTGCAGCCCTCAACTGATGTTGATGTTGTCATGTTGCGTTTTGGCCTGATGCGCCACCCTCCATGATGCCAGTTCTGCTAGTCAGGGGGGAGGGGGAGGATACACCGCTCTACAGTAATTTGAAAGTGATTGCGGTACCAGTTTTGGCCACAATATTACATACGGTTCCTTTAATCATGATGGGCTCATGTTCCTGAATTGTACACATAATAAATGAATGAGTAGGCATGTGTGAACAAGACAAGTACAAACTGTTTTATCTTTACACAACGTTTGTATCTATCACATGGGGTGGTGAGATAGAGAGAGAGAGAGAGCAAAGGTCTGTGAAGGTGCACACTTCTTCATATTTGCCCTCTTTTGACAAGTTGTTTAACAATCAGGTGTGTCAGGAAAGACCAGTCTGCTCTTAGCATTCACTTAGACTCACCTAACCGGAAAGGAGGCAACATCAGAACACCAACAATGCTGAGTTTTGTTATGCTTCACAAACTCTTCATGTAAATGCAATTTATACCATAGATGTAGTGTCGAGTCAATTATGCTTAAGGGTAATGTAACATGTACAGCTCTATTCTCTTTGAAGGCTGTTCTGTTGGTGATGTTTTAGCCCAGTTTCTTGTTTTTTGACGCTAAATAGGCTTGGTTGTTGATTGGCCGCTGTGTGAAATCCTCTACCTATAGCACTAGGAATTTAACATCTCTCCCCTGTGTGTATTTGACGAAACCTAGAATAACTCTTGAGGTTCATGGAATAAATCAAGTAATTCCATTGTGCAGATGAACTATATAGGTTTTTAATTCAGAAGCCCTCATTGCCAAATATGAGTGGTTTAGCTTCCTGACTGTCATTCCTCTCATGTGTGGTGGTTTCAAGTGAAAGTGTTGTAATGCCCCTGCAACTTCACACATTTTCTCTTTCATTCCCCCCTGACCTCTACACAGTCCCACGGTCAGTTAACACCCCTTTGTGTGCTTTTCTCTGGGCTGCCTCCCAATATGCCCGCCCCATGTCTTTATTTCTCCTGAAAACAGTCTCCTGACCAAATTCTTTGTCTCCCAACAAAAGCCCGGTGATGTCATCGCTGAGAGGCATGCCGGCAGTATGCTGATTTAGAAGGAAGGGTGGGGATTGGAGGGGGGGGGGGTGCAGCGCAGCACTGTGACATCACAAGTAATGTGGTAATGTGAGGATATCTAAGGGCCTTAGATAAGCCCATGAAATATTGAAAAAGGACAAATGACAACACAGCATATCTGAGCAGTTTCCTGCTGGTCACCTGAGTGTTTTTGAACGAAGTCACTTTGTACGGGAGGAGCGAGAGCAGCGTGCTGGGGCCACAGCACATTTATATTTTAGGCCCTGGAACACATCTGGGAATCATATTTATTGGAACTGAGTCAACGGGATATCTAACTTTCTTTTTGGGCTGGAGTAGAACACGTCAAACACAGTAGGCTAATGCCCTGTACTAAACAACATCATGCCTATTGCTGCCCTCTCCTGGTTATTTCTGCTCAGTGTTTCAGTCTAATTGCTTTCCATATGGTGACATACTGTTTCCAGACACCCTCAAAGAACACTGGCACACTATTGTGCCTTGCCATTCATTAACTGAGTTATAGCCCACTAGATACAGCTGTAACTATAAAATCTCAATATTTTACAAACTCAATATAACCGGTATGTTGCTACATTTCTACAGGTAGAAGAAAACACTTGTCAGTTTAATATAAAATATGAAACAGAAACAGCTCAGGTCTCCTGTCCATGTAGCCAAGGATTCTGGGAACAATAACTCTTATTGACAACGAGAAGGAGGAAATATGAAATGCATAGTTACCATGGCAATAGAATTAGTTTTGTCACCAGAAACATCTAATCAAACGAAAGACAAGGTCAAACATTCTTGCACTGGTTGATCTGTTCGTTCATAGTGGCCTTCATCTGTACAAAAGGCAGGACATGAAGGAGAGTGTGTAGAGGTAGCCAGAGGAAGGATGTCATTGAATTGCCCAATTCCTCTCCAAGGCAAACATAATAGACTGGCAGTGAATGTGATGGCCAAGTTACATAATGCCTTGTAGAGGCGTTAAAGACTGCTGACATCCGTAATCTGACTATACTGCAAAGCCTTACAGCTTTATAGCACTCATACTGAACAGAGCTAACTGTATGTTAGTTCATGTCCAAAAACACAGACTTGTTAATTGGAACAAATAAGAGCCTACTGCCCTGTTGCCCAGAAGCACTCCACAAAAAGGCTACATTTCTTACTGTGAGGGTTAAAACTGAAAATCCTTACAAGGCAAACTGATGGATGTGCACTGTGTCATTGCCTAGAAAGAATGATTTTGTATGACTTGCACGGCCGAGGGTACTACACAAGAATCCAAGTGTTTACCTTGAAGGATCTGCATTCAGACTGTGAGCGTGGGGGTGTAGACTACGGCTTGAATACATGTTGATGTTGCACTATAAAAGGCATTGTGCCACTGCATGATTCGTAAACCTGAGTATTCTGCCGGTAATGGCAAGCATAGATCCATGCAGTTAGTCATGATAACACAGAGTAGAGACTCAGGAATGAAGAGTAAATTGAGAATTGAGACATTTTAGTGCTGAATATTTAATAAATACACTCTCATGACAAATTACATCTCTCCCTTTTTTATGTTAATCTGCTTCAGAGGGAAACAACATGAGAGTGAGAAATAGGATAATCACCTGCATTTGTGGCCTCTGACAAATCGTGGGATGAACTAAACACTCCACAAACAGCCAGGGAACACGTTTGGCCTGATGTCAAAAAAATGGAAATCCAGAAATAATTGTACATTCCAAATATAACTATAATTCTAAAAAAAGTAAACATGCTCTCCTAATCAGGTTCCATCAGGAATTAGCCCAAAACCACTAGGGACCCACTGTGTTGCATGTTATGCCATAATCTGAATACCTGTACCTGTACAGAAATCACATATACTTAATATATATCTATATATAGCACAATGCATACTGTAATTAGTTAATAAGTAATATGGGGTATAGGTTATAATTGGGTGATTACCAAACGTAGTACTACTATTACTATTATAAGATCTGACAACCCAAGTGGTTCTATTCTTAACTCTTGGTTGAGTCGTCTTCAGAAACTAGGGTCTTCCGCTATTCGCGTTGTTTCTTGAGGGAGGGTGACGTACGTGGGTGTGAGCTCCCCTATAAATTCAGCCGCGTTGGGGATGCAGCTCACAGTGCGCTCGCTAAGGAGACTCTCTCAGTCGGTGCTTTGCAAACAAATACAGACCTGGGGTGATTACGGGAAGGATCATGGAGGTGAACGCAACTGAGAAAGTGTTTCACTTGGTTGACGGCACCGCCAAAACGTTCTATGCTACTCCATCTGACAACAGTTTGCTTGCCGAAGTGCCCGTGCAGTTTGTTAATGGAAAGGTGGTGAACTCCTCGGCAATGCTTCATGAGTACAAAAGCGCAGCTCAGTGCTTGCATGCCGCCGGGGTTAAGGTCTCTACCATCTCAAAGGCTCGAATGGGTATTCTAAAAAATGTTACAAACTGGAGGCGAGAGAGAAAGACAAGGGTTGTGCGGTCCTCCAGCGTTGGCCATCGACATTCATCATCTGACAGACCCAAGTCCGTTGATCCATTAGCTCCGCTTCTGCTTCATGGGCAGAGCTGCACGAGCTCCACGAGGCAAGACGCAGATGCAGACGAACTACGCTTCAGCAAACCAAGAAATTACCGGCGCGTAGTGGTCCTTGGCGCACCGAGAGTGGGTAAGACGGCCATCCTGAGACGATTCTTGCAAGGAGGGTTTGAGGACAATTATATACCCACAACAGAAGACTTTCACAGTAAACTGTACCACATCCGTGGAGAAACGTATCAGATCGATATTCTGGACGCCTCAAATGAGAGGGACTTCCCTGCCAAGCGTAGGCTGTCAATACTTACAGGTAAGACGCATATAATTACGCACGAAAACAATATTTTGAATTTCTACTGCCATGTCATTTAATATGGGTGTACAAAATGCTAATGCCACATTTTGTCTTCCACAGGTGATATATTCCTCCTTGTGTTTAGTGTGGATGACAGGCAGTCTTTCAACGAAGTCTGTTCTTTACGCACAGAGATTAAACTGGCCAAATCCAAGCTTGGCAAGTCTAAAGAGAACACTCAAGTCCCCATAGTGATATGCGGGAACAAAGTCGACCTGCAGGCCAAGAGGGTCGTCAGCCGTCCAGAGATGTGCGAAAGACTCGGGGAAGACGCTGCTGTGTTTGAAACATCGGCTAAAGACGGTACCCAAATGGAGAAGATGTTCGAAGCCCTGGCACAGCTCGGCGGACTCCCTGTCGAGACACGCCCGTCCCTGCACAGGGACATTTCAATTCGCTCCTATGAAGCGCTGCACGGTGGAAAGCGAAGCAAACGGGAGATCCGATTGCTCGCCTTAGATGGACCTTGCGGTGCAGTTTATCCACTGGCTCGCCGCCCTAGTTATCACAGCGATCTTCGTCGCATTCTCGGACCTAGTGCCTCTAAGAGGACCACTCCTATTGAGAGGTGCCAGATCCAATGAGATTGTATAAAGCGACGTCCACATCATTTATGAATAATAATTATTCATTTTACCGTAAGAATATGTTATTCTATTCTCCTGGCTGGACCAGAGAGCGTATATTCTTTGTGCAGAAGTGACTGTATCCTGCGAGAAAACTAGCCAATATTTTGGGCTAGAATACACATCATTATCAACTGTGATGTTTAGGAACTGTTTCCTTACTCTGATAAATTCTAATAAATCAAAATGATATTAAACCTGATCTGTGAGTGTTTATCTAATCATCAAAGGGAATATAACCCTGGGAAGTCGATTAGTTCTCTATTTATGGCTGTTCAGTAAAGAAAGTGTGGGCGCGCGCGTACAACCAGTGGAGGTTGTGCATTGTTGGTATTGTATAACCCATTGCAAGCAAGAACTGCCTGTACACCATCATACCCACCACCCACGCGCGGTGAGTGTATACTCACGAGTCGTGTCTCAGCCACAGTTATAGGTATTTTGTAACGGCATAGCCTACGTCACTAATCCATCAATGAGCCCATTTATGGGACACGAAGGTCTCATAATGTCTGGAGGTACTTGTTGATCAGGGACACTGCCATTCATTAACAGACTGTAGGAGTGAACGAAAAGGCAGATTGGTACTCTAAATGAATGTGAATCCATCCAAATGGCAACATAGATCAAATGTACTAGTAAAAAGTGGATGAATGAGGAGGACTCAACCGTCAGAACCATGGACAGCTCGGACTCTATTTAATAGGGCCTTTTATTAAACACCAATGGGAGGTACATACACAGAAGAGAAAGGGAAATATGTGGATAACAGATTAAACAAATCAATGTTTTGAGACATTCATGTTTTCAGACATCAGACTCTCTTCAGAAATTTGAAGATGTGAGCATACTATACTATACTATACTGTGCTTCCACACAAACCACAGACTCCAAGGCTAAATGACTTGATATTTGTAATCTACAGATAATGTTTGTCTGTGTACTCTGAAAGATTTTAGACACAACTTTGGATAAGGATTTGGATATTCAAGAGTGCCAATCATACTTTAAAAATGAATTTAGTCTTTAGTTTACAAAAACTGTAACTCTTTCTAACCCTGATTTAAAGTATGCTTATACAATGTATACATGATAGACATCCTAGTTATTTTTTATGGGTCTTGACCTTCTACATAAAGATCAGTTGTGAAAATCCCAACATCATAAATGAAACATAACGGGGAAACCAGGCAAACAGCTCAACAACAGTCTACTGAGATTTAAATAAAATAACAGGGCAAATAAAAAACAAAACGACACAACACGTGCAGCCTCCATCTCCTGCTCTCATACAGCACACCCACACAGACTCATCCAGAGCACCATATGCAAACCCCATATCAGAGGGTCTGTCACACTGTACACAATGCGCTGCATATAACATGATTGAACTTTGACCGCGGCACGCGCAAGAGCGGCAAAATGCTAGCCTGACGAGCCAGACCCACATTAAAATGTAGGGTCTGGGCACTCACCGTTCGCAGTGCTCAGTCCGAGGGGCGGGATAATCGGTTGTCTTTCAAATTCCCTCTGCACGCAATAGGACAGCGCTGACTCCCATGTTTTCCCACCAGCGGAGCTAGTTCGCTAGTTGCCATCTAAACGTTTGCCATCTTAAAACAAGCTTAACTCGTGTCACACTGTTGGCCAACAGCAACATCCATCTTCTTTGTTTTCAAGTAGCAGGGAATTCAAGCCAAGCTGTTGCAACTCTGCCATCAATCATTATGTTAAGCCCGCCTAAAGACTCTATACACGATTTGATTGGCCTGATAGAAGTTTAATTTTTCGAGCTCACAAGCCAACGGAGAGTTGCTAGACTAGCCCTGGAAGCAAATGTAATTTGCTGCCGCTAGGGTGCATCTAGATTTCTAGGCTAGCAAAATGTCGCTTGCGCGGCAGACCAGTTCTTAGGCGTGCAAGCCATTGACAATAATGCATTTCATAGCGCATACCGCGTGTAATGTGATAGGCCCTTCAGCTTGCAGGGGTCTCCAGGCTGGCTAGTGTGTAGTGAAGTAGGCGAATTCCGCACCCACATAGGATTCTGGGTATGCGGCGCAACGAGTGCTGTGGCTGCAGCGCGTCAAAAAGTTCAGCAATCCCCAACTTTATGCAAATGAATCCGTCCATCGCGAGGCGAGTATCCACGGAGGGGACGTCCATCATCACGTAGCCTAAATAAAACCTAATTTTCCGGTAGTGTGGTTACCGCCAACGTACAGAAACATGGCAGATGGGAAAAATTAATCATAGCAGTGTCTACATTTCTGTGTTTGTATGATGTGTGGCTAGAATCCTACAGGGACAACTTCATGATTGGAATGACCGCCCAACTTGAAAACTAATTTATAGATGTGACTTTCCCTCGGTAATTTCAAAATAGTGGAGGGAAACATTTTGTTTGGTTGTTTACTAGGCTACCTGCTCTTGCCCTGCCGTTTCCACCCATCTACAAAAGGGAACGCCCATCAAAGCGTCTTCATGGAGGGTAGCGTCGCGATTTGGGGAGTTCGCATTGCATGCTAGTGGATCACCGGCGTGTGTTCGGAGGGGCGTGCAGAGAGGAGAGGCGAGGGCTATCGGCACGCATGTGAGGCGGCCTCAGGATGGTAGCCGTAGCTATGCGCGCAGACAGAGCCTGACAAAGGATTCCTTTCACAGCGGCCTGGTAACCCTAACCTGACTCTCGCCAGATGAATTTCGTTCCACTTAGCTCCACCTAGCTTCACTCACATCCATCTGGGACCTCTTCCTTCTTCTCTAATTATCAGTAAAAGGAGTCATAGTATACATTTAAAGTACACTCATAGTTATATATCCAATTAGAATTTGAGTGAGGTGAGTATTGATGACCCCTGGTTGCAGCTCAAAACAATCATCTATTTTCACAATTAGTGGAGGAAGAGGCATGCAGTAGTAGAAAACACAGTAATTAACACAGGCGGTGTCTTTGATGCTGTAGTCTATGTTTGTGGATGAACTCAGACTAACCTAAAAGCACAAGCTTTGTGAAAAAGTCAGTGCAGTCCACATCCGTGTTGACAACCTTTCTGTCGTCCCCATTTAAAAAAGAAAAGAGTATAGTTAAAAACAGTTGAACACAGATGTATTTTTTATTTTCCTATTGGTGTGTACCCGACATAATGTTCTCATGGAAAGAGAAGATGCTCAGGAACAGTTATTACACAGCAGCCTGTTCCAGGCTCTGTTCGGCTCCTGCACTTTCCCTAGCAACACATCCAGCTGTCACGCTAGTCACGCTTTGTTTTCGCCTGGCTGTGTGTTGACACATGTTATTCAGTACTGCTGTTCTCACTTATGGTGAGACCGCCTATGTGCTCGGTTTGCGACGAACGCCTGCACCACGCCGTGATCAACAGTTCCGTGGCGTGTGGTCCTTGTGACAGGTCAGGGGCTGCATAACGAGCGTCGGAGAGCCGTTCGTGCTGCCACTTTGAGTAGGTCAAAGTGGCAGCACGAACGAGGCTGAGTTAAGAGCCTGGATGACAGTAAAGAGCCAGATGGCATAGTGAAAAAAAGCCTCCTCTCATACCCTGACATGAATGCACATTTAACTCAGAAGTATTTAAAAAAAAAAAAAAAAAACTATTTCAGAAAAAGAAAGGAGCTTGGGGTGAAGCCTCTGAGGTGAAAGTAGCGATGTCAGTCAGATGTTTAGTCGGTCGGGGCAGAATCAGTACTGAAGGCCACGGCGGGTCCTTCTGTCTGTAGGTCACCTCCTCTGCTGCCCTTCTCTGTGCTGCGGTTGAATGAAGTCCTTGTTCCCACGGCGACCCTGACTGCGAACATAGGTTTCTAGCTGCAGTAACAGAGTGGGCAGCAGGCTGTCCAGCAAGGCCAGCCCCTCCCAGGAACACCGTAGACCCCTGAAGGCCACACACACATACGACAAAATGTGCTTTTATCCAACTTAATCACCATTAAGAACAAGGACATCAACAGACTAGATACAAGACTTACCCAATGCTATGCTTTACAATGGATAATAAAGGCTAATCAAATTAAAATCAAATTAAGTTCATGTAGTCATCACCTGTCATCAAGTATCAGAAGTCCCCTCTGCTGTAGTTCCTGGACATCTCCTGACTGACCCAGAACTGCATGGAGATTATCACTAGGGCTGAACAGTTTCCAGTGCTGAAAAGCACAGAAAACAACACCAAACTCATGCTTTTGTATACTCATACTGAGCTCATACAGTTAATTATCAATTATCGAAGATCAACCTTCCGTTCACAGAGACACATGAAGCTACTAGACATTTTTCAATGCATCAGGCAAATGGCTGTTGAATCAAGATTCAGTTCCACCCCACATGTTTAGGTGACATGGCTTTTGACTGCAGCACGCCCACCTGGTGTGTGATTCCATCAGTCATCCTCAGGCCCATGACCAGCACCTCCTCCAGCCTGCAGACAGAAAAACAAACTCATAGCACACACACACACACGCACACACAGACACACACGCACACACAAACATGCACAGACACACATACACGTGCACACACACGCACAGACACGCACACACACACACACACACAGACACACAAACCCGCATATACACACACACACACACACACACTTTTCAGGCATAGCACCCCCTTATCAGGTCTGATGTATTCCGGTCTATCTATTATATGTGTTTGTTAAAACACATTTCCAAAGGTGTTAGTAACTAATGTGCCTTTTAACACCAAGCAGCTTTGGTGCTGTGTCATGACAGATATATCTGACTCTTACACCGCCACACAAAAGCCACTGGGGCCAGTCAGTGTCAAAATACCCACTCACAGTGCGAGGTGACTCAGCGAAATCCAACGTCGGGTAGCGTGACCAAACTTCTGAACCTCACTCATCCAGACGTCCGGCTCCAAGGTCTGTGTGCGAGCCTCCCTCTGAACCGATCCTTCCAAGTGGGGCATGAACCGGCCATGGGCCCCTATGGCCAAACAAATGGACAACAGCAATCTGACTATCCAATGCTACACAACCTGTGGCAGCATTAAAAGTACATATTTATGATATATAAATTATGTTATAACAATGTGTACGAAATGTAATGGAGGATATCAAAGCTCTAATACAAATATCCACTGCAGTTTATCTAGTATATCTCACCTGGGCCTACACCGATGTACTGCTGTCCCTTCCAGTAGCCTAGATTATGCTCACTTACAGCACCCTACATAAAGAAAAACAACCAATTACTAGTACAGAGAACCACACAAAAAAGTCAGAAGAAAAGGCACCAAAAAGCACAAAAAAGCCTTACACTTCTGGCAAAGTTGGACACCTCATACTGGCGGAAGCCGTGCATTTCTAGGATGTCCCTTGCAGTCATGTACATGGTGGCGGTGACGTCTTCAGTGGGCATAGTCAGCTCACCCCGCTGGACCTGCTTGAAGAGCTGCGTGCCCCTCTCCAGGGTCAGCTGGTAGAGCGACACGTGATGGTCGCAGACCGCCAGCAGCTTCTCCAGTTCCGTCTCCCATGAAGCCACGCTTTGGCCTGGGCGCCCAAACATGACGTCCACAGAGACGCGCCCTGGACAAAGCCTGCGGGCCTCAGAGATGGTGTGCAGAGCATGTTGGGAACTGTGGTCTCGCCCCAGGAGCTTCAGGTCCTCATCGTTCAGAGACTTTGGGGATTATGAAAAATAAAAGAAGATAACTGGGTTTTGAAAGGTGTTGTAAGCAACACTGTAACAAAAGAGTTTCTTTCTAACTTCTGACTGGGTCACCATAGCAACCCATCCAACTCTTTTCTATCCTGTGTCAATGCACAGAGCATTTATGAGTATGAATGGTTTATTTATTTATCCTTTATTTTACCAGGTGAGACCCATTGAGATCTTACATCTCTTTTTCAAGGGAGCCCTGGTTATGATGGCTATATGGAAATACGAAAATAGAACAGGAGATCCATGACATCCAGGGTCGACACAGCTACTGTAGGGAAGTAGTTCTTAAACTGGGGGTCATCAAAAATATAGGAGGGGTCGCAAAATGATTTGCAGTCTGAATTAGATGCATTTTTCTAAAGGTTTTTAGAACATTTTTTTTAAACTGGGATATTCAGCAGCTCTAGATGTAGGCCAATTCAGTGTTACCTATAAAAAAAACTCACTGAAGAAGAAGAACAGACCAGCGAACCCTTCTTAATTTTCTTAACTTTCTTTTTTTTGGCAGTTTGCAAACGGGGTGCATTACCTCCACCATCTGCTGGACTGAGGTGTAATGGCAAGTGTACCCTGTAGCCTCGTTCTGGCCGCTGGGTGAATAAGGCGAATTGGCTGCCATGCATTCTTCTTGTTGGCCCAGTTAAATAATATCATGCAGTATGTAATTGGGGTCCCTCCACAATGTCAAGGGCTCCTTGGCCTCAAAAAACAGTAAACACCTCTGCTCTGAAAATTATAATGTGTAAATAATGTAAAGTAACTACATTAAAGTAGGATGGAAACGTTTCTAATGGATAAACAATCCCACAAAGCGCCAGTACTTCAATGAGATGGCCACAAAATAGGACAGAACAGCCCCTACTTCAATCAGATGGCCACAAAATTGGACAAAAGAGTCCTCGAAAGCATCCAGAGATGCAGGGATCCTTTGATATCTGAAACAGCGCCTGTCCTAATGGACTCTCAGCACATAGCCTAATTCCATTTGCAGGTAGGCCTGTGCACAAGAGGCTGATGTGCTTTCCATTCACACATGGCGGGAGAGGTGTTCTCTCTCTGTGTTTATAGCTCTTACCCATCATGCGGCCCTGGTCCACCCTTTGTTCTGGGTCTGGCCTAATTTCAGTGGCTCCTGCCCTTTGCTCAGGGTTGGCAGTGTAACAAATTCATTAAATCACTTGTCATTCGCACTAAAAAGGTAGCTCATTTTGAAGTGGGGGCATGTAACCCCGAGGATAAAGGTGCAGGCAAAAAAGGGATGATGGTTCACTATCTGGGTTTCTCATTTACATTGTTAAGAACATTCATGAAAATTCGTCTTAAGGAAACTGTCCGCAAGTCTGTCTGCATTTGCATCACCTGTGTTACGCAAATGACACTCACCTCATCACTTTGAGTCTCACTTAACACCCCCGCCCCCATGTGAATACATTTGAATGAATTTCAAATGTTTCGGGATTTCCTACTTAAATCCTGTAATATCGCATGAAACAGTTGGATGGAAACCAAACAAAAAATGTATCAAACTGATCAACTATTCTTTGATGAACCTTAAGGTTTACACATATTGTAGTCAAACTTGGAGAGAGAGTAGGTAAAGAAAATGAAAAGGTTGAGCCACAATAGGCTGCAAAGATGTGTTTTGCAGTGTATGTTTAAAATCTTTAAACAGCAGTTCCTGTAAGTATATGTCATTACCAAATCTAAAGTTATGGCATCAAGGTTTGAAGAGTAGAATTACTGTCTTTGTAAACTACATTATTTTAGAACAAAGGATAAATTTTCGCAGCAAACACTTTCAGGTTCAGTGCCTGTTAATCCATAGGAGTTTTTATAACAAATCAATACATCTGATGTAACTAACAATAAGTGGGTCATGATAACAAACAAATTAAATGTATTTCATCTGACCTATAACTTGCATCCCAATGGGTATCACCAAAATAACTACAGTAAAGGTTCTTGACCATTTAAGCTTACTGGTGGTATTACACATCTAATTATAATCACCTAGGATCTAAATAGTAGCCAAATGTCAATGACAAATTCAATCATTTTATAGGAATATAGACTGATAAAAGGATGACATTAAAGTAAAAGCAGTGCACTCTACATAAAGGGAAAACAAGGAATTATATACAGACTTGTAATAGTTGAGATCATGTGCTATATTCACCTGCACGCCAATAGACAGTCGATTGATCCCAGCATCTATGAAGTCTTTCAGCCTGGACGTTCCTGCAGGTGTTGGGTTGACCTCCAGGGTGACCTCTGCCTCCTCTGGTAGCTGAGCATGTTGGGAGACTCTCTCCAAGACAGCTGCAATGGTGGCAGGCTGTGCCAAGCTAGGTGTTCCGCCTCCAAAAAACACTGAAGTAATACTAAAAACAAATTTTTAGAATTTTTTTTAGAAGTGGTGAGGACTGTCATTTTAAAACAGACTAGCTGTTGATGTGGGAAATAGAAGGTTGAAGTAGGCCTAGAATGTGTAGGCTACTTTCTCATGCGAAATAACTCTGAAAAGTGCTTCTTGAAGTTGAACTATTGACAGTACTAGTAACGGCCTCTGTATGAGCTTGCAGATGATAGACATTAAAACATGTGAGAAGGTTCAGCTCACGTACCGAGACACACGACTGAGCTTCAGCAGAGTTTCTGTCTCCCTCTGCAAACATTCAGTCATGGCCGAATGGTTAACAGACCGGGAAATATACTTGTTGAAGTTGCAGTAGGAGCATCTTTTTAGACAGTACGGCCACTAAGGAATGACAAAGACAGGACGTTTATATATTGAGGAGCACACACAAACGGATGATATCCCCAGCAATGCACAACTTACGTGGACATACAGAGACGCTTCATCAGACAGAGGTGGTAAAACTGATGCACAAGTGCCCTTTGAAGCACTTTCAGTGAGAGATTTCGGCGACATAAATAATGTTCGCCTGGCAACAGGCCAACAGAAATGTCTTGCATTTTTCATACCTTTGCCGCTTTAGAGTGTCTGAAATATAAGATAACAACATGAAAACTATTCATGACAAAAGGCATAACTGTGTTATGTCCATATAGACAGTAAAATATATTAGTTATGGCAGCGTGTATTCCACACGGCGGGACATAATGTATGAACACATACGTCACAGGAAATAGAGAGCTCGCGCATGACCTACAGTAACCACCAGATGGCAACGTAGAGCAACTTGGGGATGCTGCAAGCAGCATCTTTATCAGCATGGTTAGAATAGACAATCAGAAAGCCCCAATAGGACTCAACTAAGTTCAAAACATAACTTTATAATTCTTCAATTTCCTTTACTGACAACAATGTGCTGTTTGATGAAAAGGCTATTAAAGAGTCATAACTGTGCTTTCGAAAACCTCAAAAGAAATATATGTTTATAAATAACAGTTTTTGTTGTTGTTGCTGAATTAAGTATCTTACAGGTTGTAATATATACAGCCCCATTAGTTAATTATTGTATTACATTTATATTGTATAATAGGGCGAACTAAAAATGATGTCCCAAATTAAGGTTGCATAATCCTACCATGATAAGGCTTTCTGTCAGTTTGTGTGAGCATTTGCATGTGCATGCATGTGTGAATGTGTGTTGTTTTTGAGTGAGAGGACACTGTGACACATAGACACTGAATTCAATTCCCCTCTTGCCCATGGGCCATTTTCCACTCAATACCAAAACTGGAACACAATCATTTGTTAAAAAAAAGACAGGCAAAGTTACACACAATGTGACACATGACCACCTCTGGGATGCGGTCTACAGCAGGAAAGCCATTAAAGTTGAAGAGGACCAGACCAACAGATCCTTCAACTCACTAATTCATCACTTCATTCACCTTTGATTTTAGACAATATCGCAAAGGAGGGCTTTTCAAAGCAATGCCCAGGAGAGACCGTAAGTTTTCTATAAATTTTTCTGTACACTACTTCTTTCTTTTGAACAACAAATCTCTTAGGCTTTTGCTGCTTCATTTGAGGGGACAGTTTAACTGCAAAGCAGTAGCAGTTGATTTGCTTATGTTTTGATAAATAAATGGTAAAATGTGCTTGTTCTTGCCCCCACAGCTAATGGCGATGTTGACCTTAGGCTTGTGGTGATTGGCAGCAGTGGCCCCGCACAGTTTTTGCTTACCAATTCCATCCTGGGCAAGGAGGAGTTCACCAGGGATGTCTGCAGCATTGCAGGGAGCCGCAAGAACCTGGGGGATCTGGCAGGCCGGCGGGTGGCGGTGATCAACAGTCCCAATCTCTACGAGAAGGACCTGTCCAAGGCCAAGATGAAGGAGGAGCTGAGGAGGGCCAAGTGTCTCTCAGCCCCAGGCCCCCACGCCTTCCTCCTGGCCTTTGACCTGGATGGGATGAGCCCCAATGACATCAAGTCCCCCAAACTGGTGGTGAAACGCTACGGCGAGCGGTCGCTGAACCACGCCATCATCCTGCTGGCCTACGACGGCAACCTGGAGGGCCAGGCGCTGGACGACAGGGTGATGCGCACCGACTCGCACCTGCACGAGCTGCTGGAGCAGTGCGGCTGCCGGTACCACATCTTCCCCAAGAACTGGCAGGACCGCAGCCAGGCCCGGGAGCTGGCGCACAAGATCGAGAGGATGGTGACGGCGCTGGGCGGCCACTACTACACCAGCCACTCGTACCAGCGGGCGGAGGACAGCGTGCGGAAGGAGGTGGCGCGGCTAGAGAAGAGGCGCGAGGGGGAGACGGACCGGGCCTGGTGCGGGCTTGAGCAGCAGTACCAGGGCGACGAGCTGCGCCGGCAGGTCGACGGCTACAACTCCAGCATCCACGCCGAGATCCGGGCCAGGGCCGAGCTGGACAACGGCTGGCTCCGGACCACGCTGGCCACGGGGGTTGGCGTGGGCTTCGTGGTGGGGGCAGTCATGGGGATGGCGATTGGGTCGGTGGAGGGGCCGCTGGGGATTGTGGTGGGCGGGGTTGTGGGAGGGGGTGTGGGCGGCGGCACTGGAGGGGCCGTGCAAGTGGCGATGGAACACCTCGAGGACCGGATCGGACCGCATCCCAACAACTTTAACACCATGTTTATTAATCGCTTCTTCCGCCTGCCACGCTCATCTTTCCGTTAGGACATTCTGCTCCAACACAAACCATGAGCAGGCTCCTCACCTGTTCGTCACAGTAGAGTGCTGATAAGCTGAAACGCTTGGTAATACTCTTTTCTATGTTTGATTCATATGGATTAAACCAATTATTTCCCTTTGTGCCCACTCTACAATTGCAGTAGATGAATTACAATAGTTAGAAAGTCTGTTAGAAAGCATGAGTTCAACTGGATTCTTCTTTTTTGGGATCACGTGCACTTGGGGTAAAGTGCACTAGTTCTGTTTATGTTGTTGAAAAGATGAATTTAAATAAATGTCAAAAATCTTTACATTTTTCTCCTTGTTTTTTGACACATTCACTCCTTTTAGAGGAACAACACCATAAGGTCAGGACATATTCAAATATACTTAAGTATGAAAACAAAGAAGGAAGTACTGCTTAAGCACAAAATGTTTTTTTATGTTACTCATTAGCAGGGTTAATTTTATTTCAAAAAATGGCACAGAGATTCAGACATGCAAAGTTAGTGGGGAAAAAATATTCAATATTCTGAACATTTTCTCAGAAGCTGACCTCCAAAAGTAAACATGTTTGCCAATGGCAATTTACAAATTGGTTGGCATAAAGCCCAGTTACACAACCTACCAATAATAGAATCAACAGAATGTCAAGGCAATAAGTTAGCTCAATAGCGGGCTTCCCTGTGCAGTGAGGTTATTTAAAATGAGTAAGGCTAATCATTTGTCATTTCACTATAACACGTTAAACTAGTATTCTATTGCAGTCAGCCAAATAGCAATTACTACCGATAGCTTTACCAGGTCATTATATGCCTAGCTATCTCTAGATTACAATATCCATCTCAGACAGTAGACAAGTAATCAACTAGCAAATACTCTTGATTGATTATAAAAGTGACACCGAAAGCAGAGAAATATTAAACCCAACATACAGTATGTCTGAAATGGGAATGTTAAGAACTCAGTTTTGTAGGGTTTATGTATCTCATAACAACAGTGTGTGTGTTGCTACCTTCTTGCATTCATTCATATTTATGTCCCAGATTTTATGGTACTTTGGGTTATCTCCACATGTGGAGTGGGTGGGGCCTTGTGGCATACCTCTGAGCCTGTGTTGATTTTCCCCGCCCAAATAGTTCCAACCTGTAATCACTTTGAGACTCTTAAACCCTTCCTTGAAACCCTTTCACACAATCTGAGGGAATCCCGCATAATCAGAGGAGTAAAAGAAAGGGCTTTAACCTTCCACTCAAATTACATTGCTCTCGGGTAAGATCCCAATTTGAAACTGTCAAATCTCATTATAAATATTTTGCCTTTTACCGACATTGTACATTGACAAGTGTTTCTAGACAGTGTTTTCTTGAGATAACATATTCTGTGCTCTGATGGAATTAGAGGGACATTCCTGCATAACCATTTTAATGAAACAAAAATGTAGGCAGGTGCTTAACTAACTCAGCATATGCCACATTTCCATTGTCTTCTTATTTATTTACTTTTAATTTAGGCTACCTCTCATTAGGTTCAGCTCTGGGTTGGCTATGTAATCTCATTTCAGGTGGAACATAACTTCATTGTTTACTTCATTGAATGTTTACTTTAACCTGATTTTCCTAGTATATTTTGTGTATATAACTGTCAGTTCGTCCATGTTAAACATGTCTTTGAAATGTACACATTGAAATTCAGGGTATGTACTCTTTCTTGTATGCTGAACTGTACTTATGACGTGACAGAGTTTGAGTCTTAGCAGAACCTGTTTGGGTGCATGCCATTGTGCCCTTTTATTGCTCTCTCTCTCTCTCTCTCTCTCTCTCGCTCTCTCTCTTTCATTCTTTTTCTCTGAGATCATGATGTTTAGAGAATATGGTTGAGCGTGGGTGTTTGTGGAGGTGGAGGAGGGTGTTTTTTCAATCGAAGTAAACCCTGCAACTTGCATGGCACCTCTTCACACAGCCAAAGAGTGGTTATGTTGTGATTGGCACAAAAACAATTCCTTTCAGAGTCTCCGAAGGCCAAACACCCACCTCACGCTGAAAAACGGGCATTCTCTGGCTGACATTCTGCCTTTGAAGCTCTGAATGAAAATGTCCTTCACAAGCTCTTCATTACTCTCGAAAGCCATATAAACCCTAAAGTAAAGGGGCTGAAAGCTTTTTGACGCCTGTGCATCGTGATGTTTTGTCAGACAGAAGTTTCTGTCTCACAACAATGTCTTTTTGGAAAAACATACCAAACTTTCCCTGCTCTTACTGATAATGCTAAGACCAGGAAGTATGGTTTCAATATAGCTCACTTGCCCTTTTAGTTGATAACTGCCTCACATGCTTTTCATCTTATCGCTGTGCCTTCAGGTAATTTCTTCAGGTAGTCATTTATTTTCAATGCCTCAGAACTCTCTAGGACATGCTGTTCTTAAGTTGCCATTTCATGGTGAAATGTGTTTGCCAGGGAATGGCCTCTACCATCGGTCTCCTGCCTGAGAAACACTTCCTGTGCTCTCTGTGCGAGCACATATTCACCAAGCCCGTGACCATTCCCTGCGGCCACAGTTTCTGCAAGGTGTGCCTGCGCAAATACTGGAATCAGGCCGGGACTGAGCGCTGCCCGTCCTGTAAGAGGGCCTTCGGGTCACGACCCCACCTTAGCGTCAACCGCATCCTGGCAGACGTTATCGAGAACTACAGGACGACACGACAGGCGGCCAAACAAGAGGGCCACAGCGAGGACAAAACTGATAAGGTATGGCACATTCATAAATACGGCAGCATCACAAGTAATAAATAACATTAGGGATGATTATGGCTACAGATGAAACAGAATACTGAAGATTTTCATGTCATATTCCACGCTGGTCTTATTCCAAAATCCTGTCCCACTGACTCGTGGGAACAGACCGCAAAGGAACTGCAGCAGATGATTCAGGAGCGGCTACAGAAGGTGGATAAGCTGAAGACCTCCCTGCAACTACTCAAAGTGAGTGTTCCTGTTTCTAAGCAACCGACAATGGAACACTAATTCTATCTGTGTGCTGGAACACTGCCTCAACAAACACAGACTTACTCCAGTATCTAACTTCTGGTGGGCTTTGTTGGATTTGAACATTGAGCCTATCATTGTTCTGAAAGTCACATATTTCTCTCAACATATTAATCCCGAGAGTCAGCTTTATAACGAGCTTGTGGAGCCAGTGTGAAGGGACCTTAAAAGTGAGAACAAACTATCTCCTCCAGGAACACAGGAACACTGTGGGGAAAGGTCTTTTTGATTGGCATTTTGAGTTCTAATCAAATCAAAGATATTTTGCAAAAATAGAAGACTCCACCTTTAAAAAGTCCCACAGGACAACAAAAGCAGTTGTTTTTTTTTGGCTGATGCAGAGCTCGTGTCAGAGAGAGGTGCAGGAGAGCAACCGTGTGTTCAGCGCCCTGGTCAGCTCCATAGAGCAGAGCCAGATGTTGGTGGTGGCGTCAGTGGAGGAGAAGGAGAGGCACGCCGAGAAGCGCGTGAGCAGGCTGGTGAGGGAGCTGGAGCAAGAGATCCGAGAGCTGCGCGAGGGGAAGGCCAATCAGGAAGAGCCGCAAACAGAGATGAAGAGATGGGTAAATGCAAGGGAATCTACTTTGCTAATGCCACCACAGAATTTCCATTGTATTTACATAGCAGATACGTATTCAAAGTAAGTTGCTATACAGTGAAGGGATACATTTTTATCTCTGACTTCCTAGAAGTTTGCCTGTGGATATGAGCCAGCAACACTGACTCAATGTAGCCAAAACACTTTGGCTTAACGTTCTGCAGGCCTCCTGTTTTCTATTTAATTTCCTGTAGTGTTGTCACACATTCCAGAAATGCTTCACATTCTTAATATTGATTTGGTGTTTTCTAGAGTTCACGCATTACCCTAGAAGACCGAGAGATGAGGGACTGGTCCAGGGTTTCCCTGGAGACGGACCCATGCGTGGGTGTCACCAGGAGGGCGGTGCTTGACCTGGTGGACAAAGTTCTGATGGAGGCCAATAGACTCACCAAATCAGGTTGGTGTCAAGCATGTGTGAAATAATAAACATTTGTTACACACATGCTCCAAATGTAGATATTATTTTATCATTATGATATTTAGTTCCAAAGGCCTTTCTATTATTTCTCATTTTTTGATCACTGATCAGCACCACACGAAATGTTTTTGGTGTGTGTGTGACATATTTCATAACACTAGCAATTATGAAATATGTCATGTCTACACACAGTTTTTATATACACCCACAGTTTCAACAGGAGTTTCATATATTTTCCTTTGTTTCAACTTTCTACAGAGCTAAAAAGACTTCAAAAATACTCAGGTACGCATTTATTTTGACAGTTTCTCAAATGGGTGAATGTCTTCCCACCATGAGAGTCCATGAATGAAACGTGTTTTCTCTGCTGTTCCAGTGGATGTCACTCTGAACCCCCAGACGGCCCATGCCTACCTTATCCTTTCAGACGACAGGAGGCAAGTCAGACATGGTGACAAGCGGCAGGAAATCCTCGAAAGCCCTAAAAGGTTTGACCGCATGACCAACGTCCTGGCCAAGGAGAGCTTTCTCTCAGGCAGACACTACTGGGAGGTGGAGGTGGGCAGCAAAACCGAGTGGGACCTGGGTGTGGTCCGCCACTCGGTCAACAGAAAAGGGAAGTTCACGGTCTGCCCGGCTAATGGCTTCTGGACCGTGAGCCTGAGAAATGGGTGTCAGTACGTTGCCAACACATCGCCGCCCACCTCCCTGGCTCTGCGCCACAAGCCGAAGAGGATTGGCGTGTTCGTGGACTACGAGGAGGGAAGGACATCCTTCCTCTGCGTGGACAGCGGCGCCCACATCCACACGTTCATGGACGCGTTCACAGACAGGCTCCATCCTTTCTTTGGGCCTGGGAGGCCTCATGGAGGAAAGAACACAGCTCCTCTTACTGTCACCAGCAACTGCTGCAGCATCTGAATAGTATGTAGCCTTCTACAAAACCCAAAAAACTATATATTCGACTAATCTCTCTGATTGCACAAAAAAGCTCACCTGTGTGTGCCTGAGATACATTCCTTGTGATTTATTTATATCTGATTCAAGTATTGAATATATGCCACCTAGTCATCTAAAATGTGAATAAATATGATATAATTTGCATGTACTGCGTCTGGTTCCATACTCTTAGGATATTTGAGGATTATATTTGTATCGGTGGAATTTCAAGATCGTATCATAAGTCACATAAACACAGTGTCCTGGCATACATGGTTTCGGTCCCTATATCAACACGGTGTTTGACCGATTCTTTGCAGATACAGTATATCAGATCAGAGAAAAGATGTGAACAAAGACAGTCAGGCTTAGCCTCAGACTATTCAGGTAAGGAGGAAATGCAGAAGGTCATATCAGTCATTCTCAGCTATATATAAACCAGTGTAAATAAAGCAGATAAAAAGAATGTTACATAAAACACAATCTGAAAGGAAACACTCAGAGACTACAATCATTAGGGACCCCTGCTGAACCCATAAAACATGAACATGGACTGGAAACAGAGGAAGATGAAAAGAGAGGCCTCACATAAAGTAACAAGAAGGCAAAAGATGAAAAAAGAAAGACAGAATGGATTGATGAGTGGGGTTTGGGGAGGTGGGGGGTTGGGTTCGAGGAGACCGAGGGCGAGAGAACAGCGGGGCATTGTGCAACAACGCCAGGCACTGGGAGACACACACTCAGACACATTCACGCATTCACACACGCTGACACGGGCGCGCTCGCATCGCATGCGCGTGCTTCTGCCCACTGCCCCTTCACACAGACCCTTCACTGGCATCCTGGAGGGCAGACCCTCGCTCCAGTCCCGTCCTCGCCACCTCCCAAACGGCCACCAGCAGCCAGGAGAAGCACACCTTCAGATCCAGAGCACCAGACTCCACCACCTGTGTGTCAAGGTTACCTATGAACCTTGGTGTTTAGGCAAACCGCATCTTATCTAGTTGTACCAAATTGTCGACGGTTGATGCTGCAACACAAACGGGATCCAGGACTAACACAAGAAGACTTGGGAGAGAAATAAACAACACGCTCCACTCTGTAGGTAAGATATATGATGATCTCTGCGTTCTGGATCTTTATGTTCTATGTGATATGTATGCCACATATTTGTGCCACATGTAAGCTTATTGACACATGGTCAATAGGATGGTGTACACTGTACACACTGACCATTCTATAAAATCACAAAATCATTGACAGATATTCACATCCCTTGTTAACTTCAACACCAGTGATGGGATGTGAGAAGTTTGTTTCTTTATTGAAGTGCTGTCCTGTTATGTATGGCAGATATGGAGGGTGATTGACTTGCAGAGCAGGCATGAACAGACCCGGGTCTGCTTGGCCCACTCCAGAGCGTCCCATGAAAGCGTCTTGTGTTCAGGCGCGCCTCATGTTTTTCTGAGATAATCCACTCGCTCTGCCAGGCGTAGCTCTCCACCCACGGCGGTGTGAAAAGGACTCTTTCTCTCCTATTTTTCCTGGAATCCACTAATGTTCACTGTCCACGCCTGTTTCAAAATACTTATGATAAGGACAAGCTCAGTGATGTTTTAGATTATGCAAATGGTGAAAATACTGAGAATTAATAATAGATTGCCCAGACATGGTTTGGGCTTTTTTCTTATGGAGAGTGGACGATATGACAGCACATTGTTAGTTATTTGGTGAATGTGGCAACCCACGATGTTTGATTTTCACTGTTTGTCGCTTATCTGATTAACAGGCTCCATTCTGACAGCCCTCCTCAGTAGCTGAGTGGACAAGGAGAGCAAGAGGCAGAGGAAAAGAAGGCAAAAATTGTAGCCTGAAAGAGGTGAAGGTTTTAATCCATTCCACAGATTTTGAGTGGACTGTTCGCTCACCCTGAGAGACCAAAGAACAAGTTGCTAGTCACCATCGTCCTTTCATAGTCATGGCGACCACGGGCATGCAACTTCTTGGCCTGGTCATGTCCCTCATCGGCTGGGTCGGCGGCTTCCTGGTGTGCATCCTCCCCATGTGGCGCGTCACCGCCTTCATCGGCAACAACATCGTGACGGCGCAGATCACGTGGGAGGGCCTGTGGATGAACTGCATCGTCCAGAGCACCGGCGAGATCCAGTGCAAGGTGTACGACAGCCTGCTGGCCCTGCCGAGCGACATGCAGGCCGCCCGCGGCTTCACCGTGATGTCCGTGCTCCTGTGCTGCCTGGCGCTCACCCTGGGCGTGCTGGGCATCAAGTGCACGAAGTGCGTGGGCCACCCAAGCCTGGAGGCACGTCTGGCCCGAGTGGCCGGCGCCATGTTCGTCATCGCGGGCTTCCTCTACCTCGTGCCCGTCTGCTGGGCCGCCCACTCCATCATCAGGGATTTCTACGACCCGTTTGTGGCGGCGCCACACAAGCGTGAGTTGGGGCCTGCGCTCTACCTGGGCTGGGGTGCGTCCGCCCTGCTCCTGATCGGCGGCTCCCTGCTCTACGCCGGCTCCAGCCCCCCAGGGATTCCCTCCTCGCCCACCTTCAGCAGTGGGGAGAGCAGCCCGCGCCGGGGAGGGGGTGCCACACAGGTCAAAGGTTACGTCTAACATCGCCGAACAACAGCTCTCACCCCAGGGATCCTCTCTCTTAGTATTCCCAATTGTAATAGATTGAATTTTAATGTTCCTATATGGTATTTTGTATCATGATCATGGCCTTGGTTACTGTCCAATGGAGGTTGTGAAGAGAAATGTGAAATCATGTAATTATTCCAACTCTTATGTCCTTCAATAACCCTGTCTATGTGTGTGTATAAAACAAATAAAGTCCTCCGTCCTTTAAAAGCTTTGTGCAAACTGTTTCAAAATCTGTCATTCTCGCTCAATGAGATAACCATTATGTTTCCGTGTTGAATTCTAAATCATTTAATATTTTAGTTACTTAAACTAAAAAGTTATTAATGAGTGGGTTTGCTCAAATGAACTTTTAAAACATCATATACTCCATATGTACATTTTACATTCATATTTTAAGAAGACAAGAAAAAAACATATGTCTGTCTAACTCATTGATTCTGTTGTTAATAATGGAGAGACTATTCAAGTGGTAGAGCAATGTTTTTATACATGTATGGGTGTTCTCTCTATGTCTCTCTCTCTCTCTCTCTCTCTCTCTCTCTCTCTCTCTCTCTCTCTCTCTCTCTCTCTGTGTGTGTGTGTGTGTGTGAGACTGAGCTACTGTACAGAGAAAGAGAGAGAGAGAGAGAGAGAGAGAGAGAGAGAGAGAGAGAGAGAGAGAGAAGGCACATATGTATTGTATATTAGGCCTACTATGTATTTCTCTGTTATTGTTACGGTGTAGCATGTCCAGGGTCAATAACACACGGTATATGGAATTGAGAATGCAGCATGTTATATACTAAGAGGTGTTTTTACAGGGTTCAATTTAAGCAATGGCCTTCTGGCCCTAGACATGCAAAAGAGCAGCTCACCTGTGATGCTAACTGGTTGAAGCTAAGCATGTGAGGCTACTAAAATAAAGAGGGGGCTCATTACAATTTTATAATTTGTATAAACAGTTTTGTGTAAAAGTGACTTTTCTTGGCCAGTAAAAAGATACAAGGGGCCAGTGGGGGAAGGCTCTTACGTTGGACACTGGACACTGGTTCTTGGCCCCAAAGATCAGACGATGGCGTCTTGCTTTTTCTGGTACCACTGTGCACACTGGCCTCTTAGTGCAGGGACAAAAGGCTCCTCACTCTCCTAAGGTAATGACATCATCTGGTGTAGAATCACCCCGTCTCCCATTGTTTTGAAGCTGATGATAATGGAAGCCAATGCAATGTCAGGTCAACCATACCATATTGCTGATTCAGTGGGATATTCATTCACATGCAAGACAGGGAATGTTTTCCATTGTGTGTGTGTGTGCTTGTGTTTGTCAACTTTGTCGTCATAATTCCAATGTAAAAGAATCTTTAACATTGTTCTTGTTCACTGTCTGCTTTGTACCCATGCATATGTTGAAATCCTTCGAACAGTGCAGCAGGCTACCACTGTATGAAGCTCTGACTGCTGCCAAGCAGACAATGGTGTTTTGTAGTTTGAGTGCCATGTGGTGACTCACACATGACCTAATGGAGCTGGTCAACTGAGGAAGTAAAATAAAACCGTACTGTATGCGTCCTTTATTATTATGGAAAAGGTGTAGGAATTATTGTCCAATGCTTTTACAATGTAAGCTATAGGCTTTTGGCATAGGCCTACATGCGGAAATTAATAAACGCTGGATGACTCAAATAACTGATCATATTTTTTAAAGTATATGTCTTGAAAGTTATGTTATGTATTGACAGTTAAAGAACGTGACCCTTTAACCTACTCTTTAGAACCCATTCTGAAATTGACACTGGGAGGCGATATCAAAATAGGTTTGTGTACATTGCTGTTCACTCTAGTTCTAGATTGGCTACGAAACGGGAAGCAGGAAGTTCGACGATAGACAACTTTGCTGCTTGGGTTGCATAGCTAGCGTTTCGTTGATCAAAACCATTGTAGTCGGCGAGTCGGAAACCTTGTATACATAATGGGAAAAGGTGGTGGAACCTTTGAGAGGCTTCTTGGTAAGATGCGTCTACAATAATTGTTTTATCGATCGGGTAAAAACAACGTTACTTCCATTTTTGTATTGTTGTTTTTGACAGTTTAGAGATTCGGCTTGCTAGCTCCCCAGCTAGCAGGCTAACAAGCGTCGTCACCCATTGTTTACTGGCAAGTTGGGGCCTAATGACCAGGCTGCCACCTTTAAATGGTTGAATTAACCGATTTACCTTTGTCAGTTTTTACTTACCGGTTGATATAGACTGTTCATCCCCTCAGCACATTTGAGAGAGGTTTACTGCACGTATGGCGTCACACGGGCTGCGTCTAGCTGGCTGGTTCAGCTGATTTGCTCACCAGCTATCGCTAGCTGGCAAGACGCGAAGTTGGCGAACAAGCTATTCTCTGTCTCAATTAGTAAAATTCAGAGTGGCACTCCCATTCGAGTAGATAACTTGTGACGATTAGTTATATCGAAGACCTTTATAGGCAGAAGCCATTTAATGAAAGTAATTTAGTGAATACAATGTTTAATCGCACAAGCCAGTGTATCTTTAAAGGGCGCATAGCCAATGTTAGCCATTATTAGCCGACACCTATTAACTTCGAGGAGGTTGGAATGTATAGCCAGGAAGCTATCAATGTTATAGTGAAATATGTTTCGGCCTTTCCAATGCATCTGATCGAAGAACTAACGTCGAAGCCAGTCGAAGAGCTAACGTTATCAGATATTTACACTGTAACGTTAGTTCAGTGTTACATGTACAAGCAAGTATTTTTGTTAGGCCTACTGTTCTGACAGCAGTCTTGCCATTTTGTTCAGATGAATCACGATTTTTTTAAAGAGGAAAAATGATGTTCTCGATTTGTTTTTATTGGTGTATTGCTTTAAGAAAGACAGGTTGGGGAAGTTGGGTTTGATAGCTATGTATTTTGCCAATCAGATGTTAATGCACTAGATTTCTCAGGCTAGAGAGAGAGACAGAGAGAGCCGACGCTTTGTTTATCACTCATATTTTTTATTTCGTTGTCATTCACCTTCAGACAAGGCCACAAGCCAGTTGTTACTGGAAACAGACTGGGAGTCCATTCTGCAGATCTGTGACCTCATCCGCCAAGGAGACACGCAGTAAGTAGCGCTCTCCACTCGACTTTATTATGCATGCTGTTCTGTTGTTACGACAGAGATGATATTCATGCATATGTCGGTTGAGATCAATGTTTGCCTTCTTCACCAGGGCGAAATACGCAATCGGTGCCATTAAAAAGAAGCTAAATGATAAGAATCCTCACGTGGCCCTCTATGCTCTTGAGGTGAGTGATGGAGGGTAACATTAGGCTACTGCTGGAAATATGGCTGCATCATGTCAATATCTGACATAGACTATTATATTTACACGATAATTATGTGAAATGTTCATCTGTTTGTACCTCAATGATTTCAGTATATTTCACTACTAAGAACATTTCAAAGCAGTGTTTTACTGTATAGTCCATGTGCTTGTTGCACTCCTATGTAACTATGTGATACTGTGTTATTTATTTGCAATGTCAATCATAATGTCTTTGCACAGGTGCTGGAGTCTGTTGTGAAGAACTGTGGACAGACAATCCATGATGAGGTGGCCAGCAAGCAGACCATGGAGGAGCTCAAAGAACTTCTTAAGGTGCCCTTTCTTCAATTCATTGTACTGATGGATAGATAGATAGATAGATAGATAGATAGGTTACTTCATTAAATGCCAAAAGGAAATTATGGTGTTACAGCAGCAATTCATAATCATATTACATATATCACACACATAGAAGTCAAAAATAAATACATTTAGGAAATATGAAGTCTGTGCAATTGGTTGTAAACTGTGGATTGTCTCTCAGAATATGATACTCCTCTTGTGGCACAAAGGGGAGTTGTTGTAAATTGTTAAAACAATAGGCAGGAATGACTTTCTATATTGGACCTTATAACAGCTGAAAACCCTCTGTTGTCTGACAAGTAGTCCATGCAGCGGATTTTCAGCAACCAACTTTAGGGACTCTAGTGTACTTCCAAGCACAGAGTCAGCGCTTTTAAATTAAAGTTTAAAGTTTTAATTTATTTTTTTTACTAATTTAATTTCCATTCCAAATCATAATTTGGCAGTCTCTTGTCATATTACTGATTGAGGTGGTTGTGTGATCAAGACACAAGGTGTAGCACTTGGTGTGACTGTGTTTTGGCTGTGTTCACCCATCACGTTTTACATCATAAATGATTGTGGTCCATGAAAATGTTGGTTCTAAGAGGTAAATTAAGTGGTTAATGTTTGGTTTGGTTTGGTTAATGTTTGTAGTCATTGCTTACTGCTGACTTTACATAATCTCTCTGTATTATGGTATATTATATGGTGCTCTGTTACATTAACATGATGCTATTTGATGAGAGCAGTTGAGCTGATCTAGCTGTGTGTGTGTGTGAGAGAGAGAGAGTTTGTTGTTGAAGAATTGGTTGTCATTAGATTCCTTCCAGGAATGTGTTTTGTGGCCAGTTCTGAGAGTTGGAGATTGAACAGCAATAAAGATTGTTTTCATACTGTGTCCATGCAGATGTTGAACAGCAGTGATTGTAAAAGTGACACCAAAGCTTTTCAAAATCCTGTGTCCAGAAAAGTGAACCCTCCTGTGGTAGGTTTTGTAAGGTTTGGCAGAATGATTTAAACTTTATTCCACCCCGGGGCATTTGTTTGGAATGATCGTCTGTATGCCTGCCATCGCTATGTGTGTGGATACAGGCCTCATTTAACCTCAGTCTTTGGATAAAAACAACATTGTTGTTTGGGGTCACACAAAGATAGCAAACTTTTTCTAAAACCCAGAAGCTGTAATTCATTGTGCAGTAATAATGTACATTATTGTCCACATTATGGATTATTTAATGAATGTTGTCGCTGCAGTAGTAAGCATTAGCCGTTTAAGCATTAACATATGAAATGTCATCATTACACCCAATATTGTACATATTAGGTGACATGGAAATGTAATGTTGTCTTTTTTGCGTGTCCTTGGTGATGTATAAGTTGACATATTTGACTGTTTATGGTCCACAGTCTTCTCACACCCTGTACCTGTGTAAACACGCTTAATGGGTCACCAGGTTATTGCGGCATCGCCTGTATATAGTTTTTTCCCCTCGCCATCTTTCTCCTTCGTGCTGTGATCTGATTATTATGCCTGTGGACCTTAGGCCGAGCTGACTCATCCAGCATTTGACTTCCTGGTGATGTCATCAGATCACATGTTCTCAGAGACAGATTAGCCGAGGGGGGACTTCCTCTCTGGAGCCTGCACACTCAGGCTGAAAGCAAGAGCAGGGCTAGCACACACACAGACTGAGTAAACAACAGGCGCTGATGACTTTTTAAAATCACAAAAGCCCAGTGTTATGTGTGTGTGTGTGTGTGTGTATATAGTTGGATAATCGGAGGATTTTCAGGTAATTTTACTCCTTCAAACTTTGACTGGATTTGAATGTTGGGGATGGGGAAAAATGTTTGTATTTTATGGGAGTCATCAGGGTTAGACTGTCTGGCTTTAATTGCATGTGACTCTGTGTCGTCTGAAAGACAATTGGTGTATGTTATGTTAGACTTTGATAATGAGAGAGGGAGAGGGAGGTACACCATCTATTTGACTTCTTTTGCGTGTTGTATGTGCACAAACAATAGTTACATACCGTTTTATGATTCTATGTTAGTTTATGTTTTATATTTATATAGTGTATATGTTTTGGCAACACTGTTTCTCTTTTAAATGATCATGCCAATAAAGCTCATTGAATTTAATTGGCTGGGTGTGCTAGTTGCTAGTTTTCATGATGAGGTTTCCCCTTGCCTCAGAAACAGACGGAGCCGAATGTCAGGAACAAGATCCTCTACCTGATCCAGGCGTGGGCCCACGCCTTCCGCAACGAGCCAAAGTACAAGGTGGTCCAGGACACCTACCAGATAATGAAAGTGGAGGGTGAGGCAACAGCGCAGGCACAACACAAAGGGCTGTTCACACCAGGAACGATAAAGATAGAAAATACCATATTTATTCTGTTTTCTTATATTCTGTTGATACACTGCAAATATTTATATTATTCTTACTACTATGATAATGTTACTGCTACTACATTGCACATATCTGTACATGTTGTTCATACATTGTTCATATTACATAGCCATATTTATTCTGCTCTTATAAGGTAACTGCTAATACACTGCACATATTTATATTTAATTTATACTACTCCAAGCCACCTTCTGTAAATCAACTGTATACTACTGTCTACACTACACTATTTCTTGACCTGTCTGTGCACCACCTACCTATACTGATTTACTGAATTCTGATTGGCTGTTTATCATTCTGAATCGCTCTGAAAGTGATCCCAAATGATCTTGTTCTTCATGTCGTTATCGTTACAGTTTCTCATCATTCGTATTAGCTAGGACAATACTTTTCTGCTGTTATCGTTATAGTTATCGTTCTTGGTGTGAACGGCCCTTTGGTTTGAGAAACCTTGCTCTGAAATCCCTTGTTTGTTTGTTTGTTTGTTTGTTTGAGTTTTGGTCATGATCTAACCACATGTCTGCTCACAGGACATGTGTTCCCTGAGTTCAAGGAGAGCGATGCCATGTTTGCGGCTGAGAGGGTAAGAGAGAAAGTTGCTTAACTTCTTAGTAAACTTAGAAGAAAGAAAAAGTATTCAAGCAGATTCATTCTTCAGTGGTTGACTAATATCTGTGTGTGTGTGTGTGTGTGTGTGTGTGTGTGTGTGTGTGTGTGTGTGTGTGTGTGTGTGTCATCAGGCCCCGGACTGGGTGGATGCAGAGGAGTGCCATCGCTGCAGAGTTCAGTTCGGAGTAATGACGCGCAAGGTGAGATTTCCTTAGTGTGTGTGTGAGAGAGAGACAGAGAGAGAGACAGAGATTGTGATTGAGAAACTGTGGTGTGGTGAATGTGTGTGTGTGTCATGGTGTGTGTCATGCTGACTTAACTCTACCCCTATATGCAGCACCACTGCAGAGCCTGTGGGCAGATCTTTTGTGGGAAGTGCTCCTCGAAGTACTCGACAATCCCCAAGTTTGGCATTGAGAAGGAAGTGAGAGTGTGTGAGCCCTGCTTCGAGCAGCTCAACAAGTGAGTTCTCACACACAGGATGATGGAGGCGTTTTTAGCAAAGCACCCATTTCATAACCACTCATTCTTTGAAATCTCTCTTACTTTCTTACTTGATTGTTACTGGGCTGTCTCAAAGTCTAACATAAAAAAACAGAACTCCATGTATGCATTCTTTGAATGTTCACACCAGCATGATACACTTGTAAGCATGAACTAAAGAGAGTATTTGTCTCCATCAGTACTGGGGCGCTTCTCTTCAGGACGGTGTTTCTGAGCACCCTGAGCTTTTGGCTGGTGCATTCTCTGTTTTTTTGTTTTTCGTGGCTGCGTGCACGCATGTGTGTGTGTGCGCGCAGGCGTTTTTGGCTTGTTGAGTGTCTGCATACTGTGCTTGCCTGCCTGTCTGCAGAGATTTACACGGCTTGTGTGTTCCTCCCTGATCCCTTCTCCTCAGCAGCCACCCCTCCCTCTCTCCCCCTCCTAGGAAGTCCGAGGGCAAGGCACCCAGCGTCGCGCCGTCCGAGCTTCCGCCCGAGTACCTGACTAGCCCTCTCTCCCAGCAGTCCCAGGTACCGACACACTGAATCAGTTTTAGGTTCTGAAACATGCTAAAATTATGCCGTGTTTACAAAAGCTGTCACAAGTCAAACATCTCCTCTTGCGGTCTGTCTCATAGATGGTTATGTTTTGCAGCATATATGCACAAACCCTACGCTCTCTGCTAGAGTGACACTTAAAAGCACCTGGGTGAGGAGATTTAGTACATAGTAAAACTCCAGAAGTTTAGAAAGTTTGTCTATCAGAATAGTTAGTCTTGACTCATAGTCTGCTGTTGCCATGTTATATTGTTACATTGCTGGTAACTTGTTACGAATGGATACTTCCTACCAGTGCACTGAAGCACTGCCCTCTCTCGACCATTAGCTTTACAGTGGTTTGCTTTGGTAGTGATCTGTAGTCATTCTGACCATTTTGGAACAGCTGCAATGTGGGTTAAACAAGTTCTGTTGGATCATGATACTGTTTATGTTTAATGCTGATGTAATAAGCCATGTAACCGCAGTGAGCGTATAAAGCGAGTAAGGAACTGATCTGAGAACAGAGTGACGTGTTCTCACCTGCACATTCTCTGTGTTTCTGTCTCTGGTCTGGGATGCGACGGCTCCGCCACCACAGATGCCCCCGAAGCGCGACGAGGCGGCCCTGCAGGAGGAGGAGGAGCTGCAGCTCGCCATCGCCCTGTCTCAGAGTGAGGCCGAGGAGAAGGAGCGCATGGTGTGTAGCACACACACACACACACACACACACACACACACTCACACTCAATCTCTCTTTCTGTCATACGCACACACACCCACACACACACACAAACACTCTTTATCTGCTACTCTTTGTCCCCCCCCCCCTTCTCTCTCTCACACACACACACACATACATAGACATAACAGCCCTCTTAAATTACATGTTTGTTTCCGGCCTAAACATCTTTTCCACTCAAATCCTGATTTGGCTAGTGAATTCCAGTTGAAAGAATTGAAATGGTGCATAGAAGGAGGCAATGGTCAGGCTGCTTGTGACCCCAGATTGACCTCTTTGAATACCCTTTGACCCCTCCCTGCTGCTGTTTCCTTCCACAGAGGCATAAGGGCTCCTATGGGGTGTACCCGAAAGCTGAGCCGACCCCCGTGACCTCGTCTGCCCCTCCTGTCAGCACCCTCTACTCCTCTCCAGTGGTAAGGTGTCCTCCTCTCCCTCCCAGTGAAGAACACTAAACATTGTCCTGTTCCACACACTGCAGCGCTATGCATTTATGTTCATGCAGATCAGCTGGCAGGATCATACAGATTGTTCAGACATTTGATCAGTAACCACATGCTTTTGGGATTTTAGGGTCCATGAGTGGGGCATTGGTTTACATTTTGTTCCACCTGTTAAGCTTGTGGAATATACCCTGATGAAGTCCTATGTTATTCCTATCACCTGGGACACTACTGAGCCTGTGATGTATTTGTTGTGAACACACAGTGTTGGAATGACCATTCTACTCAATTCTATGCCCGATGATGGGAGATAAATTACAGTAAAAAGGGGGCTTCAGAGAACCCTGTGTGACCCGAATGTGTCATTGAGATGCATTTTAGTGATGCTCGCTGATCTTCCTTTCCTATTGGAATCCTTAAAAACTGACCATCCTATTATTGTCAACATCTTTGATAAACTAGAAAGACTAAAGAACCAGAACTTGAATGTAGTTTTTTGCTGGGTCCCAGGCCATGTTGGTCTGAGAGGAAATGAGAAAGCGGACAGTGCTGCTAAGCAAGCCCTTAACGAAGAACTCACAGAATGTCAAATCCCTGCCTCAGATCTTAAACCTATATTGAACTCTTACATCACAGATAAGTGGCAATCTGAATGGGACCAATGCACCAACAATAAGCTATATGAAATCCATCCTACTGTAAGGAAGAGACTAATTTTTTCTTTTCAATCCAGACACGATCAAATAGTCTATACCAGATGCCGTATAGGACATTCAAGACTCACTCATAGCTTTCTATTGAGTGGTGACTCTCCATTATGCCAATTTTGCAAAATGCCTCTGTCAGTGAGACATATTTTGATCTGTTGCCCTGCCTTGAGAACCAAAAGACAACAATTTTATCATCAAAATTCTATAGCTGATGTTTTTAGTAAGGTCCCACCTTTGAAGTTTTTAGAATATCTTATTAGCATAGATTTTAAAAAACATATTTAAGTTTCTGTAACACACAGTGCTCTGGCCATTAAATAGCCTTAGTTGCGGAAATGGCCTTAAATTAAATTAAACAAACAAACAAACAAATCTTCCTTTCCTCTGCAGAACTCCTCTGCCCCTTCAGCTGAAGATGTGGATCCTGAGGTAAGACCAGACGCTTGCCATTCTAGAGCATACGTAATGGATCATCCAGCTGCAGTAGAACAGAATGTCCCATCTTCCTTAGCACAGAATGTCTAGCTTCTCTAGTGCAGAACATCTAGCCTCTAGTGCAGAACATCTAGCTTCCCTAGCGGAGAACATCTGGCTTCCTCATAGCCCAGATCACCCAGGTTACCCTACCCTGTACTGTTTTGTCCTGTACTCTCCAGCTGGCCCGATACCTCAACCGGACCTACTGGGAGAAGAAACAGGAAGAGGTGCGCAAAAGCCCCACCCCCTCTGCTCCAGCTCCTGTGCCATTGGCTGAAGCTCCTATGCCAATCAGCCAGCCCGTGGAGACCCACACACCTGTTGTTCAGCCAGTCAACATTGTGGAGGTAAATCTGAGTACTGAGACCCTCAGTAGAAAATAATCCATTTTATTTGCCTTGTGTTTTTTTTCAACAGTTATTACAGCTATTTTTCAACAGTTACTAGCCCCATTAAGCTCTGAAGGACTCTATTACAACATTTCTCTTTGTTTACAAAATCCTTTTTACTACCCTGCGAAGGACACCATGCTTTTCATCAAAGCTATATTTGGACTTTTTTTAAATAGTATACTTCTGAGTGTGGTCGATGCTTTTCCAGTTTAACCTTCAGACTAGCATCTGTGATAAAGGCAGCAATTATCTGTGTGTGTGTGTGTGTGTGTGTGTGTGTGTGTGTGTGTGACCCCCTGACTCACACTGCCCTCTCTGCTCTGCTCGCCTCCTCAGCAGCAGTACCAGAACGGTGAGTCAGAGGAGAACCATGAGCAGTTCCTCAAGGCACTGCAGAACTCTGTCACCACCTTCTTGAACCGCATGAAGAGCAACCACATGCGCGGACGCAGCATCACCAACGACAGCGCTGTCCTCTCCCTCTTCCAGTCCATCAACAACATGCACCCGCAGCTGCTGGACATCCTCAACCAGCTGGACGAGAAGAGACGTGAGTGCTGACCCACACCTAGTCAGTGTAACCTCTCACTGTGTGATGGTTTGCTGTTTCAGTATTATTAGTTTGTAATAGTCTGTTTAAATGAGGATTGCCACATTGCTGGACCCACACATAGGCCCCTAATTTATTTGGCAAAGCGCAAAGTCTGTCAGCAAAGCAAAATACAGCTTTTTTGTGGTATATATGTTTGCACTTCAATGTCTTGCCCCATGGTTTTAAACTAGCAATTAGATTTTGTCTAGTTATTCAATTAGCTTTAGTTAGACTTAAGACTTTGCACTTTGCCCATCATTGTAATAAGGGCCCATAGTCATTATAACCTCTCACAGTGTGATGGTTTGGTGTTTCAGTATTATTACCGGTAGTTTGTATTATGCTGTTTAAATGAGCATTGTCATAAGGTGCTTTACAGATACTTAAGGCTAGTTTGTGCCTGTGGTGATGTTTTATTAACATTGCCAGTTTATGCTGTTGTTACCATTCTGCATCTTAACACCTCAGGTCATGTATGAAGGCAGGAAGTGAATGGAATGTTCACTCATTACTGTAGGTTCACAAGTTATTCAACCAGCGGGCTCTTTTGGTTTTCCTTAGTGTTAATGGAGAACATTTACTGCTGTCTGCGTGTGTGTTCCTGAGCCATTTAATGCTGCTTACTTATTTTCCTCTCCCTGTCGTGTGTCCTCTGGTCAGTATACTACGAGGGTCTGCAGGACAAGCTGGCCCAGGTGAGAGATGCGCGCGCGGCCCTGAACGCGCTGCGGGACGAGCACCGGGAGAAGCTGCGACGTGCTGCCGAGGAGGCCGAGAGGCAGAGACAGATCCAGCTGGCCCAGAAACTAGACGTCATGAGGCAGAAGAAACAGGTAAGCGAGAGGCAAGAGAGAGACCTTGTGCCCACATCAACTCTAATGACTAATGCCTCAGACCTTCTGGAGGGCTACTGGGCCTGTCCAAAACAATCAAAAGTCCCTCGTTCGTCAGCCTTTGTCTATGATGATGTGTGATTGGATGTGGAGCGAGTATGCTGATCTGTGATTGGCTGCCGTGGCGCAGGAGTACCTGGAGATGCAGCGTCAGCTGGCCATCCAGAGGCTGCAGGAGCAGGAGAAGGAGCGGCAGATGCGCCTGGAGCAGCAGAAGCACACCATCCAGATGAGGGCGCAGATGCCTGCCTTCTCACTGCCTTACGCACAGGTCAGCGTCCGTCTACCGCCACACTGTTAAACTCTCCTGATACAGAGATCTCTCACATGCATACTTATTATACCGTAATTTCCCAACTATTAGCCGCGTCTTATGCATTCATTTTGCTAAATTTCTTCAGCTTTGAGGTTAATACACGGGGGCTGTTAACATGGTATTAATATGGTTTCGTTTTTTAACTTGCATAAAACACAGCTTAGACACAATGTGGCTAATACACAGGAAATTACTGAATCCCTATTTTCAATACTTCTTATGTGTCCTGCACCATTTCACCAAGTCAAATTCCTTGATTTTTCTTTTTTCTTGACAATAAAATGATGCTGATTCTGGCACCAAGGCAAATCGGTGTGTTGATATCTAAACTGAGTGTGGACAGTGAGAACATGTCATACACTTGGCTTGAGTGACCGCTGCTGTTTGGAACTGCTTCCGCCCAATTACTGTTGTTGTGTAACCATTGTGGTAACAGAGACCATAAGAGAGCATATTCATTATTCAAAATGTCTTATCATTTCACAATGGTCGTTGTTTGTGGTACTTTTAGCTAGGGATTAGAAACGGTTCAAAAAACGAAAATGAAAACCGGAAACAAACACAGTTTTCAGATGAACGTAACCGAAAACGGGAACAAAACCAATTTCACTTGCGCCGGAGTAAAAACTTTATTTTCCATTTTAGATAACCGGTCAATAACGGTATTTATCGTTCAGATTAACCTTTGTTTGAATATTATTCATAGTCCATTGGCTTGGAAAGACACCTGCCCACAAAATGTTCCCCAGACCCCTTATAGGATCAATTTAGTCAGATGTTATGAAACATAGACTACCAGAGACACTAGGAAAACATATACCAGTATAGGCCTGTCATGCAGTTAGTAGCACCACCCATACAGTAGGTTAGGCTATTACAGGGCTTAAAGCAAGGACATATTCTCTGCCTGAAGTTAGGCTATCAGACAAGATTTAATATTATAGGCCTGCTTTCAAATCTTGCCCCATGCCTGAATTCAAACACAGTGATTTTAACAGAGTGCTTTGATTTAAAGGGACACCAGGCAACGTTTTTGTGTTAATTATTCATCTTTGTATGTCGGTATATGGTTAAATGACTCATTACAGGGCGAATGAAGACTCTCTCGCCTGCCCCTACTGCCTGTAGGAAGAATATAGCGCTTGCAAGTTCAGTGTATCGTACCCGCCCGACCGAAGCACAGAGCCAGGCTAACGAAACGCTAGCGATTGTTGCAAATGTGCGTATAATGGCAGAGCCGGCGAAGAAGCAGCGAAAACCCTTGATGGAAGATGCAAAGAAAAGGAAAAGAGCTTCAGATCAAGCGAGGGGGAGTTTCGTAGAGAAAAAGCATCAGGCTTGCCTGGTGTCCCTTTAAGCTTAAAGGCTGTTGGGCAAAAAAAAAGCGTATAGTATTGTGCCACCGGCCATAAATCAATTTGTAAAGACAATGTCATTTTTAAAGGAACGTTATTGAGTGTTCTTCTGTAACGTTCTAACCGGTTACCATTTAGAGGAGAGGCCTTGAAACACTGGAACAGGAACGAAAAAATAATGTTTTTGCTCAGAACGAACCAAAATCTGTTTTCAGTCCCTCCTTTTAGGAAATGCACCCGCGTGTGCGGTTCTGACCTAGTGAAACTGATCGTGGTGATTTTTATTTTTCATTAAAGGAGCAGGTAATTCAATACCCCCCTCTTGTGTTGCGGTGTGTGTAGATGCAGTCACTTCCCCCTAACGTGGCAGGAGGGGTGGTGTACCAACCTGCCGGCCCCCCCAGTTACCCCGGCACCTTCAGCCCCGCTGGCTCCGTGGAGGGCTCCCCCATGCACAACGTCTACATGGGCCAGCCCGGACAGACTGGAGGCCCCTACCAGGCCATGCCCCCGACAGGTGAGGGGCATCAGACACTGCTCTGCTTTTGAAATGCCCTAAATGTCCCACAGTGACTAAGTCTTATAAAAGATTTAATATCCAGGTATAATTCTGCATTTCTCTAAAAGACGAGAACTGTCTTCATCTATACATCAATTACAACTGCAGATGTAAATTAGCCTAATGCTAACTCTGTTACAATGCATCCAATGTTGAAAATTCTACATGGTAGCTAACAAATAAGTTGAATAAATACAAGATATCCACTTTTGAAAAACTCAAGTTTGGAGAGAACAACTATTTCTCTTATTTATCCAGCACTATATTCTGTTGAAACCCAGTGCAGGGAGGTGGGAGAGATAAGCAAGCCGGGCCAGGCTGTATTTATCCAGCACGTGAATTCTGAATGTACCCTGTCTCTTCTGTAGATCCAAACATGGTGAATGCCTACATGTACCAGAATGCAGGCAACAACGCCCAAGCGCCACCCCCAGGGCAGGCTCCACCCACCACAACCCCTGCCTACTCCAGCTACCAGCCCACCCCGACACAGGGCTACCAGGTGAGGGGCACACTCTACAGTCCGTTCATGAAGCAGCACACTGTATCTTAGTTAAAAGATCTTTAAAAAAACATCTGTATCTGTAATGGTTATGGTGACAATCACTTATTTTCTGTATCTCATATTTGGTCTTTGCTCTGGAAATAGTATTTTACATGTCCCAAGGATTTTTTTAGCTTAGCTCTTGTATTTTATTGTATACTTACTTATACAATACTTACTGCTAAGTATTGATTAATATTGCTGTGGGATTCTGCCCTGTGTAGAACGTGGCGTCTCAGGCCCAGTCTGTTCCTCCCATGTCTCAAGCTGGGCCCACTAACGGCATCGCCTACATGGGCTACCAGCCCTACAACATGCAGGTGGGTACCGCACCACATCACATCACATCACCTACGCACTGGTCTTTTGGAGCCATACTATATACAGCCATACTATAAAATACACCACACTGACAGATGTACAGGCTGGCCTCAAAGTATGAATACACTATATGGTGTCTCGAGACCGATTTCTGCTTTCTCGGACTCGACTCGGACTTGTTCCTTCAAAGACTCGGTCTCGGACCACAGTGGGAGGAGAAGGACTCATAATTTCAAAGTCCTCGAGACCAACGCATTTTTTTATGTTCATATAAAAAAAAAAAAACACACAACACATAACAAAAATAATAATAAAATGCAATGTTGACGGGCATTACTCAGACATGGGGGACTCGAGTCACATGACTTGACTCGAGTCAGACTCGAGTCACATTTTTTAAGACTTGAGACTTGCTTGACCAACATGTATGAAAGACTCGACTTGACTTTTGACTTGCTATTCATGATTTGAGACTTGACTTAGACTTGAGATGACTTGAAATCACTTGACTTTTTATTTTTTTCATAGATATTAAGGAGTTAACTTTACGATTTTAGAAAATCTGCTTAGGTGCTGTTGCATGCGTCACGCGAGCGAACCTGTCATTGTACCAAGTGACGCGACGCGACAGACCAACAGCAAGTGCCAGATCAATTGAGACAGACTGAGGTAGGCTAACTTGCAAATATAAAAGGCTCTACGTTTATACCAAAACATAATAATGTTTGGCTTCACAGATGATGTATCTGACAAGTCAAAGGAGAAATGAACAGCAGTCTGCAAGTGTGCAAAATAGCGACATAACCACCACCACGTTGATTTTCATCCGAAGTTAGTCGTGTTAGAAACCTAACGTCAAATTTGAGGCATGTTAAAGAGTTGGCTTTGAATCTGTTATGCTTTTTAGTTAACGCCATATTAGGTTAAAATGTGTGAAATGGCAAAGTGAAACATTTTCTTGTCTAAGTTTAATCTTGATATAGCAAAAATGTTGCCAATGTAACCTAAAGTAAGCGCCTCTCTTTCTCCCTCGCTCTTAAACACGTCCCTGTTCCATACGTTACAGCCTAGTAGTAGGCTAACAACAGTAAGTAGGCCTAGCTAACTGCCAGCAATCAGCATAGAAAAGTAGCTTATTTCACATGTTAGGCTTATGTATAATATGATATTGCATTGACGGTCCTAAACCCTCCTAAAACCCGTTGCGCTTGTCAAGTTTGGCAGTGACATCAGCGGCAGCGTTTGATTGATTGATTAGTTGACTTTTTCAACATTATTGGTTCCCTGGAGATATGACAGGTGTAACTTGAACTGTTTGAATATATTTTCATGATTTGATACCTAATATTTGAGGCATATTGAAACAACAATAGGCTATTTTATAATAGGTCTACTTGAAATACATTTATTTTTATTTGTATACATTTCATCTTATTCTATAAACCGTTCAGATGTAGGCTATGTGGCTTGAATGAATGCAATGTCTGTTTGTTACAATTAAAACTCCAGCAGTTCATAACTAGCCTATTGTAGCTTATTTTAAAATGAAAACATGGGTAAATCATCATGAATTTCAATGATTTGGATATGACTTGACTTGCTTGACTGTCACAAAAAATGACTTGGTGCCCCATTTGTTCAATATTCTGCTTTGCGTCCGTTTAATAGCGATTTTTATTTAGCCTATGGCCTGTCAAAATAATCTTAGCATCACAGCGCAAACTAATTCAGTCTTACACAGTGGAGAAAATGACAGAAAGTGCGTCCAAATTCACCCATTCTTCTCAGTTGAAATACTTGCAATCGCTAAGCCTACTCATCACACAGACACATGTATCACATCACATGATTTTTCTCAGCTTTTAAACAATCTATCAGAATAAACAGCAGACCTTACCGAACACAAAGGTGTAAAGCAGTCCCCTGTACAGTAAGCCGTTCCAGAGTATTCCGGTTAAATTAAAAATGTAATTTGCAGCAAGGTCTACATTCATGTCTCCAACTTTGGTCTTTAGGTTTCAAAATGTGTTTAAATCGTTCTACATGATTTCATAACAGGCCAAATGCAAAATAAATGTTACAAATATTGCCTAGATATAGGTAAATATTAAAATCAGAGGTTACACAGCTGAGTAAGAGTTTGTGAAAGGAGTCTTGATGATCAAAAAATGCTAAGCATGCATCTAGGCTATTTGAGTTTCTTAAAGCTGAGCTGTGCTTAAATTTTTCAATACATGATTCCATAACAGGCCAAATATAAAATAAATATAAATATTAAATATAGCCTAGACATCTAAATATTAGATGATCAGATGATTTACAGTTCTATGTAATATTTCATGTTTTTGTAATGTTTCAGATGCAGGTCTACTGATACTGTGAATAGGCTTAATACAACTTTGATTATTTTTACAGCCTACTACTGTATAGTTAACTTTGGCCTTTGTGCCCCCCACCAAATATGCCCAACTGAAGGCCAAGTGGCCTTGCCCCTAAAATAGTGAAATTCCAAGCCTGGGCCTAACTGTTGATTATAAACTGGGGTGATATTAAATCATGAATATGAAAACTGACATGTTTTTATGGTCTTGGTCTCGACTCGGTCTTGACTCCTAAAGGACTTGGCATAGCCGGTCTCGTCCCCATCACTAAAAATGTGGAGACATTAAATCACATACTCGTGACATGTACACTTGTTTCATTCAGACCCATTCCCACAGGTGTATAAAATCAAGCATCTAGTCGTGCAGTCTGCATCAACAAACATTTGTGAAAAAATGGGTTGCTTTACAGAGCTCAGTGAATTCAAGCTTGGTGCTTTTGTCATTTGTGTATGGGTTCTAGAATGAAAACTGTCCTTGATGATATTGTCTCTTATCTCACAATATCTAAAGCCACAGACTACTACAGACATGTCGTGTCTGGTCGGCTCTGTGAAACTCTCAGCTCGTGCTGCACACAAATAGCCCTTGAAACAGTTTCATCTCTGTTTGCCATTGACCCATCCGCATTCTCACTGTTGTGCAGAACATGATGACCGCTCTGCCAGGACAGGACCCTAACATGCCCCCACAGCAACCTTACATGCCTGGACAGCAGCCCATGTATCAGCAGGCAAGTACCCCTGTGTTGTTGTCCAGTCTTAGCGGTCACTCAGTAGATTGGGTTCTATACCTTTAGCTTACAGTATATCCAAAAAACATTTTAATTTAGCTGAGACTTTTATCCACAGCTACTTACAACAAGCGCAGTCTGATCCAAAGCTGTGCTTTATATTGTGTGTTAATTTCATGTCTGTGAAGTGTTACAGTCTCCAGAGTGTGTTGTTTATTTGACCATCTTGTGTGTCAGATGAAAATGTTTCTGCATTGTAGCTCATGTTCATGTGTTATTGTGTGCAGATGGCGCCCCCTGGTGGTCAACAGCAGCAGGCGCAACAGCAGCCTGTTCAGGGCCCCCCAGGCAGTGCAGAGGCTCAACTCATCTCCTTTGACTGATACCGGCCCCCACTCATCCTGCAGCCTGTGGGGTCCAACACACTACACCCTCCAACTCCTCCTTCCTCTTCTCCTTTCCCTAAACCCCTGGTTTCACCCACACCTTTCTCCCAAACACGTATAACCCTACCCAAAGCCGTGCACCACCCCAAAGTCCACTCCCTCCCTCCCTCCCTCTTAAGATGAAGTAGGAGCTGGGAAGAATGGAAAGTCATGAGAGGGAAGACCTGCACCTCCATTCTCTGCCAACTCTCTCTCTCTCTCCTCCTCTGTCTGTCCTCACCTATGTGCGTAGTCTCGTCCTTATCCGGTGGATTGCAGAAGCTCAGATGTAGTAATTGGTGTAGAATTTAAAACAAGTAAGAAACAACATCAACAACAACAAGAAAAAGACACAACCATCTTTTTGTCTCATTTTTCTATAGCAGATTTGCATGTGTTAAGTGATTCTTTTAAGATGCGAAAGTGTGTGTATGTGCTTGGGAGAGAGAGATGTGTGTGTGTGTGTGTGTGTGTGTGTGTGTGTGTGTGTGTGTGTGTGTGTGTGTGTGTGTGTGTGTGTGTGTGTGTGTGTGTGTGTAGGTGCGTGCATGGTGGTATGTGATGGCCCTTCTCCCCTCCTTATAGTGCATTGTTCACTGATGTGATCTGTTTCAAAATGCTGGTTTAGGGTCTATATTGCCATGAAGGATGGATAAGGTGAACGCTTGCCAGGTTAAACCACCCTCAACACTCTCGATTGACAGCGACACGGATAGAACCCTCTTATCAGGGCCTCCGTGTTTCCAAGATGGAGCCCGTTCTCTGTCTCAGTTCCATGCAAATCGACATTCCAGTGTTTTTTGTCATTCACTAACAAATCTGCTATACAGGACCATCCACTCACTTGACTGTCCAACTTGCTCATTCAAACCTTCATACGTGCTTGTAGAGATGGGAGATGATAGGTGTGGTGTGGAGGGAGAATGAAAGGGGTTTCAGATGAGCACAGTAGGTGTGAAAATATTTACACTGTCTACACAGATGAATAGCACGATAGTCAAATGTGGAGTGGGGTACAGCTGCCATTTTATCACCTCGTTTGTTCTGAGCTATCTTTGCAAAGAATCCCGGTCCATGACGTACTGCATACAGGCGGTCGCTCTTCATCTTTAGTGAATAATGTTGGTCAGGGGGGGAATCATTGATCATTAGTGACCACAGTGCAACTTGCGGGCATCAGGTCAATTGCACACACACTAAAATCCCGTTTAATCAGTAAGAGAGTTGTTGCTGGGAACGCGAGTTGGTAGTTTTTAAAATGGATGTGAGGACGAAGGTGTGAACGTGTGACGAAATCTTTTCATTGTGCATTGCTTTGTCTGCGAACGTGTGTGTGAGTGTGTGTTAGTTTTGGTGAGACTGCAGTGCTGTAGAATGGTTCTATATTGCGCATGTTTGTAACATACACCAACCAGTGACTTCTGTAACCCTTTAACGGCATTTGTGAACACTCTTCTATCAAACTGATCTGTCTGACTTCAAGAATTAATTGTAAGATTATATTTAATAAATATCTGGTTCTTTTATTGTCCACATTTTGGTTCATGTGTGATTTAATTTTCGACATCAGAACAGATGTACTGACATTTTCTATCCTTACATAAGAATATCATTATACAGAATGAGGTGCATTAGCAGTTGCCTAAAAATAATGTTACTCTTTTAGACCCTAAAATAAAATGTAGACCTGGGGAAACAGAAGAGTGATATGATATTTGTATGTGTGCTATTTAAGTGGATTCTTCAATTTGTTGCATGTTCCAGTGCCATGCGATGCTATTTTTTAACAACTGAATGTGCCTACAACACCTTTAAAGGACCATGTCTTGAAGTTGCATAGTTAACTGTGTCATCTATGTATTATAAAATAAGTCCGGTTCGCCCTGTCGGGACTTATTTTCCCAATAATGACCGGATTTCTATACATTAATCCTTTACATAATTTTTTTTTTCATAGACTCTCATATTACAAAGTGCAAAAATTGCAACTAAATGTTCAATGTGCAAGGTCCCAGTTCTTCAGAACATCAGTGCATCACTAACGCAGGTCAGTTTGGTTTGGCTTTTCAGATTTTCCTGAAGACCAAGCATTTGTTGCTCTCCGGCATGTCAACCTGGAAGACAAAAGTGATGTTACTCATATGGATGTTGCCTGTGGGAGTGTGTACACACACTAGAGCTGATCAAGAACGCTGATTCTTACCATTCGCTCCATGCGCATTCCATTGGTAAAGGCAATCTGTCTCAGAACGTCAATGTCAGGAAGGCCCCATTCAGGGTTTCTGTAATGTGAGGATTGATTTAGAGTCAGTTTTTAGTTTTAAAAACATTTGAAACTTAAATATCTCAAGAGTATTGATATTGGGAGATTATGGTGAGTGGTTAAATATTACTCGCCTCTCACGCAGATTTCTATCCAGTTCCTCGTTGCATGGAGGTATGATGATCCCATTCATTGCATAAGGCTAAAAGTAAATTAGTGAACCTTTTAGCTTAGTTTAGCTTGAACATTTCCTGCTGAATACAAACTCACTCCTGACATTAACAGCCTGACGGTAATAAACAAGGAGTATGGAAATATTTGAACTAAAATATTTGACTAATTTTGTGTTCTAAAGGTAATATATTACTTCACATATAAATATAATGTATTTCATTTATATGCAAAATATATAATTAACAAATTAATCTCCAGCAATGTAGTCTTCCAGCTACTTCGGTCAGCTTACCCCATATGTCATTAGACAGCAATTATTTTTCAGAATCTCACCAGCTCCTTGAAACACACCCTATACAGAAATGGATACATCCATATTTCACAAATCAACCAGGTCATGCTCTGTAGCCAAAATAGATGACTAATAGTAAAACGGGCTTTTGGAGGCTTCTGTATTCAAGTTAAGTCAAGGCCAGCTCAGCTTATTTTGTGTAAAGGTTGTTTTCACAAACTGACATCTCTGGCCATTTTTGTCAATTGCTCAGCTGCAGGTAAAAAATTATAATAGCCATAGTCTGACACATTCACTATGTGAACCGCCACGATGGCAAGCCTGGTTATGCATATACATACAGAGCCTAATAAAAGTAGCCATCCCCTTGGATATTTCCCCTTTTATTGCTTTAATACATGGAATCTTTGCCCATTTAATTTGGCCTTTTTAACAATAATTGACAAAAATCCCCTCTTTAATGTCAAAGCAAATTTCTACAAATTGATGTTAATTAAGAATCACTCTAATTCAATATTAATATTAAAGGTGCTCTAAGCAATGTTATGCGGTTTCTAAGCTAAAACATTTTTTGTCACATACAGGAAACATCACCTCACCATCTGCTAGCTGCCTCTGCCCTGAATACACTGCAAAAAAAAAAGCGGTCTCTGTGGACAGCCCAGGCTCCAAAAACGGTAACAAAAACAACCTGGTCCAGGCTAGAACATTTAAACAAACTGTTCCAGCCTATAAACGACTAAACGACCTCTGTTTTGTTTAAACGTCAACAGAAGTGACGTTACTCAACATTGCTTAGAGCACCTTTAAAGTGACTGACCTAAATTAACAGCGGTCCTGCCAATTGGTGCTTATATCTCACAATTAGTGAAATGGGGATCTCCTGAGTGCCATGAATGTGTATAGTATAGAAATATACAATATATAATGGAAGGTCCAGTCACAGGTCAATCAGTAGTCCTGGCTATAAATCCACCATGACGATAAAAGAACACTCCAAACAACTCAGAGAAAGGTTATTGAAAAGCATAAGTGAGGGGATGGATGCAAAATAAATTTCAAGTCACTGAACATCCTCTGGAATGAAATCCATCATTAAGGAATGTAAGGAATATGGCAAATGTGCAAATCTGACTAGAGCGGGCCGTCACCACAAACCACAGTGACAATAAATAAAATAATAAAGATAATGGTGGGGAAGGCCACCATGGCGACTATGACAACTCTGAAGTAGTTAAAAGCATCAGCAGCTGAAATGAGGGAAACTACAAATACAAAAACTTCTGCCTGAGTTCTTCACCAGTCACAAGGCAAATCTCGACTAAAGTTCGCCAAAAGACATGTGGGAGACTCCAAGGTCAAATGGAAGAAGGTTATTTGGTCTGATGAGACCAAATTGAGCTTTTTGGCCATCAGACTAGATGCTATGTTTGGCAGACATCAAGCACGGCACATCATCAAAAACGCACCATCCCTTATTTGAAGAATGGTGGTAGCATCATGCTGTGGAGACAGCAGGCCCTGGAAGGCTTGTAAAGGTAAAAGTAAAATGAATTCAACAAAATATATGGAAATCCTGGAGGACAATCTGATTGAGTCTGCAAGAGAACTTCGACTTGGGAAAAGATTTACTTTCCAGCAAGACAATGAGCCGAAGCCTACAGCGAAAACTACACAGAAATGGTTTAAAGACAGCAAGGTGAATGTTCTGGAGTGGCCGAGGTCAAAGCCCAGACCTCAATCTAGAAAATCTGTGGCTGAACTTGAAAAAGGCTGTTCACACCCCATCCCCTTCCAACCTCACAAAGATTGAGCAGTTTTACAAAGAAAAATTGAGTAAGATTGCCGTATCCAGATGTGCAAGCCTAATTGAGACCTATCCACCCTAATCTGACTCCGCCAGATGGATGCTTCGCATTTGCTCTGCATGTCCATCTGGGAACTTTCCGTTGGAGAACTTTTGGGAAGGGGCGGAAATACTGGTTAACTGATTGGATAAACCATCTGTCTATCACCACCTATGTTGGTTATCGACGGGCCAAATAAACCAATTAGATGAACGAAGTGTTCGTTTAACATACAATTAAGTTAGGTAACGTAACTAACGTTAACATTTTTTAACTTACCATTTGTATGTGACATGAACCTAATCAACGACAATTCCCATAACGTTTTCACAGCCCTACACTTCTAAAGAAAGTATATATTCCTTTTAAAGGGGCAGTCGTGGCCCACTGGTTAGCACTCTGGACTTGTAACCGGAGGGTTGCCGGCTCGAGCCCCGACAAGTGCCCTTGAGCAAGGCACCTAACCCCTCACTGCTCCCTGAGCGCCGCTGTGGTTGCAGGCAGCTCACTGCGCCGGGATTAGTGTGTGCTTCACCTCACTGTGTGCTGTGTGTGTTTCACTAATTGACGGATTGGGTTAAATGCAGAGACAAAATTTCCCTCACGGGATCAAAAGAGTATATATACATATATATTCCTCCATTATGAACTGGAATCGGCCGTGGAGGATGTCTGTGTCGTTCATTCCTCCCAGCTGCATGGCTGAGACTCATAACTTCACAGCTTCCCCAGGAATACTTTCTAATTTGAATAGCTATGCTCTCATCTCATGTGTGGATGCCGTCATGTTGTTCATTGCGTCACATCTAAACCCGCCTCAAAACCAACGCTGATTGGCCGTTCGTTTGGTGAACTGCTCCAAATTTTCTCTATCGGTAAGATGCCAGACTGATCTGCGACGGGAAACCTGAAGCTCGCGAGATCAGGATGTTCTCATGAGGCTATATCCACCCAGGCTCTATGCTTTAATTGCGGCCAAAGGACCTGAAGCTCGCTTATTTTGCATTATATATTTTTCATTAATTAACATTACTTTGTAGAATTTAATTATTAAAGCAATAAAGGGAAAATATCTAAGGCAGATGAATAATTGTTATAGGCACTGTGTGTGTTTATATATATACCTTCTGATTATTATCAGACCACCATTATTATTATCAGACCACCGACCAGTATTACTGCACCTCTGCTGTTTTGAAGGAGCTGACATGGAAGAGGTTGATGGCTACGATCACATCACAGGAGCTACGAGGAAGGCCTGCCCACTTGTCCCAGGGCTCACTAGCATCCAGGTGCACAGGTTCTAGAACACGCTTCACTTTCGTTGCCCCAATGTAAGCACGGATACTGGAGCAGGACAAAACATGGATCTTACGTCTTATGTCATACTACTGATATTAACTCACAATTATGAGAGCTTTATGAGTATTTCATATATATATATATATATATATGAAATACTCATAAAGTATATATACTTTATGAGTATAAATACTCGTATGATTTTGAGTATATATACTGTATATGACACATTATATAATATATACACTATTATTGCCTTTTAAATCACAAGTGGGACTAAATGACACTTGTTATTTATACGTACGTATACGTATGTAATTATGTAATTATGTCCTCAAAAATGCCTTTAAAGACAGAAAATGGCCATTAATCCAGTACCTTGCCCGAGACTCCTCTTTGATATCTGTTGGAAGCCAGGTGACGTAGGTCAGTTCCTGGGCAAAGTGCACGACATGCTGCCCAGTGCCAGACCCCAGCTCCAGGCCAAACAGCTCTTTGTGGGACTGCTCCTCCAGAATCTCCGACAGCACTGACAGTATATCATCCTGATTCCTGTCAGCGGCAGGGGATAGCAGCATGGTGGAATGGATGGATGGAGGTCTGAAGACTCAGTGTATCCAAACTTCAAAAGTCAGTCACATTGGCAGCTGAACAACCGTAGCCTAACGGGCAGTGTATCTGTGTGTGGTGCTGAGATCTACCCCTGAAGTAGCTCTTGTGTGTTGTCTATAGGAATAGTCTAGAAGCAACAGGATTGCTCACCGGGCGGTCACCTGCTGTCAGTTGACTGCCAGATGGAGCAGAAGATTACCCCCTTTGGTTAAGAGGCTCTCATATGCTCCTCCTCCTCAGGGTGTTCTGCTCAAACAACCACATATTAAATTGGTTATTAGATTAACTACACACACACACACACACACATACACTGCATTTGGGTGAACACATCCAAACTGAAAACAGATAAGATAACTGTCCACTGGTAAAGATTCATTTTTTGCCATAAGATATGGGGAATATGTTTTTGTCAATGCTGCTGCCATTTAATCATATTTGTTGCACCTTCAAGTTCAAATTAATAATAGGCTACCATACCTTTATTTGTTGCCTGCTAGTTTGTAGCGCTGCTTCACAGTAGACAGTTATTATAACCAATAGCCATTGTTACAGTCTGAATCCACCAATGAAATGTACAAACTAGCTGTTTGGGCTGATGCATTATGGGTAGGTCAGGAAGAGCTGCTGGAGGACGCCATGTGCTTTTGAGCAGTGAGGTTGAATGACAGGCTGATGTGTGTATTTTGGAGGTGTTTGTGAATTACCTGGAGTAAATAATCGAAGGACAGAAACAGAAATATGTATTGCACCAGGCACTGTATTCGAGCGGCGTTGCGAACGGTTGTCCAAACACAACGGTAAGCAATAGGAATGATGATGTAACGGAGATATCAGCCGGCAGAGTCGTTGTGCAAATGCACTCCATTCAACTCAGTCAAGGACAGTCTGTTTGAAGTTGATGTGTTCTGTCCTAATAATGCATGTAATTGCTAGCATTTATGAAGTGGGCTGTCTTGGGCGTGTCCATTAGATAAGGTATTAGTCTGTAAAATGTTTGTAATTCCTAATCTTATATTTGCTAGGTAACTACGGTGGCTAGCAGTCTACCTCAGTAAATGTTACCGAAACGATACTGTGCTAACGCTTGAGCACGTCCACAGAACTAACAACATTACTTGACTGAAGCGCTATTTGCTGGGTCTTGTGAGGAAGAAAATGTCTCCATGTCAGTCCCTGGTGTTTGCGATCAGCTAGTATTTTACAGCTGTCTTTCTTACACGGTTAGCTCACGTTAGCTGGCTAAGATGCACCAACAGTGAACTAACCTGGGCTAGCGATACATTAGCTTGCTAGCTTGCTGCTTAACAATTCGTCAGCTAACAATATAGTTATATCAAAGCCAAGGTCATATTACCATCGTAGTCCTTCTAAGTTATTGAAAAGACATGTAAAATATGATTGGAAGTTGATAGCATGAGCGTACATATGGAAATGTTTCAAGAACATACGGCTAAAATACTCCACTTGAACACGAATGAATTCTTGTTTTGTAATTGCAATGAATTGTGCTGTTGTTGAAGTGGGCAGGTTGTCCCGTCATATTTCAGTGGGATTTTTACAAGTCATGATATTTTTGTTTAATTGGACATTGTAAATCGTGGACATTATTCAAAGTCTTTGTTAGGTCTGGTGAGTATTGTGAAGTGAATCTGTTGATCTTTCATTCTGTAGGTCTAACATCCAGACACCAGCACTATGTGCCATCAGAACGCTCAAGACCAGTCCTGCCAGCACATCGGATGCCATAGCCACCCCCCATTTGGACGGTGCACCCAAACAATACTCACCCAAAATTCAGCAGCTTGTTAATGACATCAGCAGCCTTACCTTAATCGAGGTGTCAGACTTGAACGAGTTACTTAAGGTAAAGTTAGAGGGAAAATTAAATGATATTCTCAGAGAGAAAGAAAGATAATTCACACTGTCTGTTCATCTCTGTCCTAGAAAACCTTAAATATTCAAGATATTGGAATGATGCCTATGGGCGCAATGGCAGCAGCAGCACCTGCAGCCACGGTAATATATGCCTTTATAATTTCAGTGTATTGCTTCTATACATTCAGATGATGCACTTCTTCACTGAGAAAATGCAAACGTCTTTGTGTATGATAATGTGTCCTTAGGCAGTAGAGGAGGAGGCGGCAGTCCCAGCCAAGAAAGAGAAAACTCATTTCACTGTCAAATTGACAGCACTCAGTGCTGCCGAGAAAGTCAAACTGATCAAAGAAGTCAAGAACTGCATGCAAGGCCTGAATCTCGTACAGGTAAGATTTCATTTTGATTCCTTTGCATCCAATTTGCCTAGATTCTAGGCCATGGAATATCAAATGGACATTGCTACAGATATTACAATCTTAACAATACAACAATGGTAAACCTCCTACAAGAGCATGATGGCATTGTTTTGTTAGGAGAATCAAGCCATACAGCTCTTCTATTAGGAGGTTTACCAATTACTCTTAGTTAACTTACCCAGGTTTGTCACTAAACCACGTACTTGGAATACCCTCCTGGTGTGTGTAACAGTTTTTTATTATGGGTTGTGTGCAATATGGAGGCGGGGGTGGTGAACCAACGGTAACGTCCCTGAGTACTTTTACATGGACATTAATATTCTGATATTAACCGGGTTAATAACATATTCAGAATACAACACTCCCATGTAAACAGCATTTTCCGATTGCCTTAAGTATTTTCCGATTGCTTATTCAGAATAAGCAATAACCAAAGTAAGGTATGTGGAGTATTCTTATCTTATTCACAATATTGAGGTACTTTCTAGGCATGTAAACACCTTATTCGTAATATGATCTCCTATTGTAATATTCACGTTATTTTGTGACAAGCACAACATTATGGTAAATAACAACACATTCTTTGACGCCCATGGCATTTCTTGTGTCGCCACCTTCTGGCGGCAAAGTTTCAAACTTATTTATGAGCGGAGCTTCAGAAAAGATGTCGTGAATGAAGAGGAATGTAGGCTACATTTTGGGGCAAGAAAGAAACATATAAGACAGCATAGAAGCGACATATGTGGCAGTATTAGCTTAGGTAGTGATAAGGTTACTATGGGAACATTTATAAATGGCATATTCTATTAAGAACTCATGTTCACACCATATTCAACACCATATTCACAATATTGTCTTATTCTGAATGAGGTCAATACTCTGAATATGAATGTCCATGTAAACATACTCACTGACAATTGGCCGACTTGGTTTTGATTCCCACCATTGCATGTTCACATGGCTTTGGATAAAAAGCCTTTACTAAATATCAGTCAACTTAAGTCAATATGTGTTACATGCAATGTGTTTTTACCAAGTGGTGGGTATATGTGCACTGGATAATTGTGATGACAGTCTGTTATTTACTGTTGTGATAGACACAGCTTGTGTTGTACTGTGAAGGCATTTATTTGTGCAGCATGAGACCTATATACGAGGGACAATATATTGTGTACCGTATTGTATCATACTCTGATGTTTAAAGTTGTCACATTAGTAGTAGCACTTTGGTGATTAAGTTTTAACCATACCATGAGTCATTAATACTGAAAAGAGCTTCAGGAATACTGTAACAACTTCATTAAAAGCCAAGTCCCAGTTAGACGCCCTTTTTACTGGCCCAGTGTGGCTATAGGTGTGGACAAATAAATCCCTCAATTAGAAGCCTGGTCTGGTTTTTAGGGTAGTTTATGTATAAAAACCTCTTCATCCCCACCAGATCACCCGCTTGAGCTAGTTCTATGCTGCCTAGATTTTGCATGCAAGTTAGTAGAGGGTTCTGCTTAAAACATGCAATCTCCACTGATTAAAGACAGTTCATAAATGTATGAACTTCTATCAATATGGACTTGCTATATAGACAGTTAGAATCTCCACAATCGTTCAGTTCATTTTACAGAAACATTGAGCACCAAAGTATGGCTACTGTCAAATTCATTCAGATTTACTAGCATGGTACAGAGGTGAAAGAAAGTAGTGATTTCCTACCTTTGGTGGCCAAGTCCGAATATGTGTCTATTCTTTGATTATCTATACTGTATCAATTTGATTGTATTTCCCATCTTTACTTCAGACAGGTTTGTGTGACGGTAATGAAAGGCCTGACTCCTAGATGCCTCTCCCAAATATAAGCAAGATGAGTTTGCCAATTTAAGCAACGTGTGCTATCGAGCTAATCGAGTTTTTATGGTGATGGTGAATGAATGAATTCATTGTGCCAATGTAATTTTTAATGTAATTTTCTTTCTCAGGCCAAGAAGCTAGTGGAATCCCTGCCTCAGGAGATCCGTGCGAACGTATCCAAAGAGGAGGCTGAGAAACTGAAGGCTGCCCTGGAGGCAGCAGGGGGCACTGTGGAGCTGGAGTAGACCAGTCCGACCTTCATCCGACCTTCATCTGTCTCTCTCTCTTTTTTTTTTATAACGAAAGGAATCTAAGGAAAAGAATTCATAACATTGCCACTTAGCCCCACGCGTGACTGGAATGGGGTGGTCGAACTCACAGACTGAACTGTACTAGGCCACGAGCCTGCAAACACTCGGTACCCCGCCGGCTGCTTGTCTGTCACTCACAGCCCCCGAGAGCTACTGGTGGGACGATCCTGTGCAGATTGTCTGTGTCTGTCTGTCTCTCTCTGTGCGTCTGTCTGTCTGCCAGGGAGCAGGGGCTATAGCTCGACACGGGACATGGTTGACATTGCCTGAGGTGAAATAAACATGGTCATGTAGAACTGTAGATTGTGTCTTAAAATGGTTACCATCTGAAACTCGTGCTAGACAAAGGTATCGTTATTCCAGGTGTGCAGATGCATATAATTACAAATGTGACTCAAGACTCCGATATAACCAGAAAGCTGGAGAGTACTTTGGAGCACTTTGCACATCATTTTTCCCCAAGGGCTGACCGTCAAAGTAGTTGGAAGATGTCAGCCACAGAGACATACATATTTCTCTGTATCCAGATCAAACCCTTTTAAGTTGTGTAAAGGTACCAGTCAGGTGATGAACTTCAACAGGAATAAAACTTGAACACAACCCTTCTCGAAAGGGAGGCAGAGATGACTTGTGTGATGCGGCTTGAGATTGGCCTCCAGTTAAATATTGATTTAGTTTTATTTACGGAAGTTACATTATCAAGAATCAACAATGTAAATAGAGAAACCACTCAAGTAACAATGAAAAAGGTCATTTTAACACAACCTTTAACCCTGAGCAAACCCCTCTCAAAGTGGTCAGGAGGGGAGGCATTTCAGGTTTGCCCCTGTGAAAGGTTGGATGTAGTATATACCAAGCTAGTTAGTGCCTTTTACAGGTGAACAGAAGCGATGCTGGAACTCTGCTGTTATGGGTCATGTTTATATGCAAGTTCCCCACTAGGATGCAGAGAAGATCAGAATTGATGTGGCTGGATTACTACCATTTCTGTAACAACAGCAGGATTCCCATAACTGATTCCTCCCATAATTAGTCCCTCATCTATGGAAAAGCTATAGGTCCAAGCACTGAATTGATTACTAGGTTTGTGAGTTGGTAGGACTTAATATGGTGCATCCCCTTAAATTCATTACACCACATCAGCCTCACACGTAGGCACAGGCAACCGGATTTCTGTCTCCAGACCTGCACTAGGGCTGGTTGCCTGAGTGTCAAGTTTCAGTTTGACAGCATATCCCACTCTTCTGATTCAGCATGACTTGCCACTCAACCAACTCATTCATAATCACTCCCTCCTATAGAGTGGGAACCCTCCCCAATACAATGTGAATGACACTAAACTATTGGAAAATAGGCCGATTGAACTTGAGGGACTAATGAGCAGCTTTGAAGGACAGTGCATATTACCCACACTTAAATCTTAGAAGATTTATGTGAAAATGTTTTATTTATACAAATCTGTCTGAAACCAGGTTCAGATGCATTTTAATAATATTTCAATATTAGGTCAAGACAACATAACAAGGTCAAAGGGTTAGCAGCGACGACTTCTATTTTTATGTCAGTCACGTACACTTCCACTCCGAATCCAGCTGCCCCCTCTCTTGGCAAACCAGCACATGCCAAGGAAGACTTGTCCCTCCAAGAGCTTGACCACATGCTTCTCAGTATTCTAGAATCAGAATTTACAGGACATATGTTTAATAAATTAATTTGGAATTGCAAATTTGATGAATGGTCTTACCTGGCTGTTAAATAAGTCTTGAAGTGTCCTTACATAATTGTAAATACATAAATTGTCCAAACATTCTTGGGGATAGAGCCCTCTGACGAGCCGTAGTCAAGCAAACTAACGCAACAGCTGACCATGAGGCACTCCTTGAGACTCGAGCATGTGCTCACGCCCAACTAAAGACGTCGTGTTGGAACCAATAGTTCGACCCATGTGTGGCAGCGTGGAGCCGAATTACATACACGTTTGGAAAGAAGTCGTATCGAGTGGTCTTTGTCGACTTGAACTCACAGTATAGTCATGCAGTCATTGTGAGTTATGGGGTTTCAGATGGAGGTCAGGCCGACAAAGAGTAGTGTTTTGTCATGTGATTATATTGTGTTATTTGGTTAAATCTGACCTATATGGGCTATGACCCGTCTTACAGGCAATTGAAGTGTAGTGCCTTTGTCCGAAGACACCCCTTACTTACTATCAACCATCACCCTCGAGGTGAATTAATAGCCTAGCGGCTTGGGGGGAATTCTCTAGGCAGGTCCGGAGACGCGGCCTTAAATTGCATCGGAAGGATTACATTTTCATTGCAGTTCATTGTCACCGAGGGACACATTTGACAACATGCAAGAGCAGCGGATTTCGCGTTGGTATTTTGGGGGAATTGCCTCTTGCGGCGCTGCTTGCTGTACCCACCCACTGGACCTTATCAAGGTAACGTTACAAACGTACAAAGTAGGGTTTTATCAGCACATGCCCTTGCCAGATGACCAGGCCGCACCATCGCAGAGTGACTGGCACGTACGCCATGAGGGCATTCCTTATAGGCAACATGGGCCACTAATAATAGAAAAGAAATTCACTTTAATGCCCTGTTCAGCAAGCAGGGCAAGACAGATCCCACACTGCAGGATTACACAGTTGAACTGTCTAGCAAAATTAATTTGTTCAGATAGGAGTAAAACTAATGTTTTGTCCATGCCTCTAAATTGATTGGTGACAGCTTGTTGATTTCATAACAGTAAGTGATAGGCCTACACTCTGCTGGATGTTGGCTATCTGCCTACCTCAGGAGTTTCCTTTAGGTATCAAACGGTGAACAACGTTATAGATTATGCCATCCCAAACTTCCAACATTTGTAGATAAGCGGTGATGTGTTTTCTCAGTGTGTGTCATTGTGTGTATTAGAAGTGTCCCCACTCTTTGTGACCTACCAAAGGTGCTCCTGCAGACCCAGCAGGAGGTGAAGACCAGGATGGTGGGCATGGCCGCCCACGTAGTGCGCAGCGATGGCGTACTGGCCCTCTACAGTGGCCTCAGCGCCTCAGTGTGCCGCCAGGTCTGATGAAATCTTTCTCTTACACACTCACACACACTCTGCTTTAACCAGGAACCCAAATCAGGCCTCGCTTTTACACACACACACACACACACACAGCCAACAGCCAACATCTCTGTCTCTCACACTCTCACTCACTCACCTCTGACCCAGAACCTAAATCAGAGCTCTTTCTCTCACACACACACACCTTCTCTCTCTCTCCCTCTCACACACTCACACACCTCTGGCCGTCACTCACACACACAGACCTCTAACCAGGGTGCGATTTGTGTAAAAACCAGAGGGGGGGATGATTTTGAATAAGTTTGTAACCCCCAAAAAAAAAAAATGAACGAACGATTCATAGCCTAGTAATGTCATGGCTAATAATACCCTATATTATTTTTGCCACCTTTGTAACATTTTAGTTTTAGTTTACCGTGGTGTATAAAGGTGTTTGAGTCGTGACTCACTCGGATCTTTCACCCGTGTCTTTAAATTAACCCATGAGTCGCGAGTCTCTAGTATCAGCGGGGCGGGCCGGTTACGTTATGTTGTTATGAGTGCGAGTCAGCCGAATCAGCCGGCTACGTTGTCATGAGTGGATCTTTAGAGGAGCGAGTAACTCCTCGTCAAGGTGAAAAGCAAACCCACAACAAAAGCCATGCTTTCACTTCTGAAATAACATATGTTCTGCACGCATAGCCTACTTTAAAATGCAATTAGGTCGCGAAGACAGTCCGAAACATTGCAAGCTCTGTATGGAGAGTAGGCTAGCCTACCTGGGTCAGTCGGATCAGCCAGGCGGGCCGGTTACGTTGTTGTTATGAGTGCGAGTCAGCCAAATCAGCCGGCTACGTTGTCATGAGTGGATCTTTAGAGGAGCGAGTAAATCCTCGTCAAGGTTAAAAGAAAATCCACAACAAAAGCCATGCTTTCACTTTTGAAATAACATATATTCTGCACGCATAGCCTACTTTAAAATGCAATTAGGTCGCGAAGACAGTCTGAAACATTGCAAGCTCTGTATGGAGTTGCTTGAGTAGCCTAGCCTACCTGGGTCATTTGGATCAGCCGGGCGGACCCGGTTACGTTATGTTGTTATGAGTGCGAAGTCAGTCGAATCAGCCGGCTACATTGTCATGAGTGGATCTGTAGACGAAGCCGAAAGTAGCCTAATTTCTACTCGTGTCAAGGTGATAATAATGATAGGCCTAATGAGAATAGTAGTAGTAGTAGTAGTAGTAGTAGTAATAATAATAATAATAATAATAACAATAATAATAATTTATTCACTGCAGGGCATTTCTACGTTCCTATTTCTATGTCTGTGAAAGTCAAAGTCAAAGTCAGCTTTATTGTCAATTTCTTCACATGTTCTAGACATACAAAGAGATCGAAATTACGTTTCTCACTATCCCACGGTGAAGACAAGACATATTTTACCAATTTAGGTCCACAGACAAACATAACATTCAAGTAAACAAAAAAGTAAGTAAATAAGTAAATAAGAGGGCACATATAAGTCAATTGCTTAGGCTAGGTTAAGACAATAAATAAACAGTCTGGCTCAAACTGCTTTCTTTCCCGTGAGTGGGTGGAGGTTTTGATGCGATTATATTATATTATATTATATTATATTATATTATATTATATTATATTATATTAGGCTACCTAACAGTATAGCTATGATTAATAATAATATTAGTTGCCTAGTATTAGCAGCCTATTAGAACAGATTCCTAGTAGCCTACTATTAGTATGTAGTAGTGGTAATAAACATTGTAGCAGAGTAGCATTAGACCTAGGCAAACTTTTCTAATGTTAACAAAACAACAACAAATAATTAATTATTATAATATAGGCTACCCTCTCTGTCAATAAGATCAAAGTTTCTGAACATGAGCACCAAAAAGATGAACAATGTTTGGATGCACTTTGACCAGGAGAGCAAAACTCTAAAGGCTAAATGCAAGTACTGCAAAAACCTGGTTTCAAATCATGGAGGATCCACATCCAACATGAGAAGGCACTTAACGAAATGAAGCACCCCACTGCACTGCTTGAACGTAGGACTGAATTTCTTTGCGATTTAACAATACTGACTCAAGTGACTCATTCAACCCGGATCAGTTTAGTGAGTGACTCAGAATAACCCGGATCCTTAAAAGGAATCGAGTTTGACAGGCCTAGTGGTGTATGACTTTAAACAGCGAGTGTGCTTGGTATGATGATCAGCTCCTCTAATGCAGGGTAGGACTACGTTTTTGACAAGCATACAAATTCACCTTGTTCTTGCCCCATCTGAAATGACTCCTCTACTTTTGCTGCCTCCATCCTTTCTGTATTTGTTGTGTAAAAAAACGTTGTATATGATGGCACTGAAGTCTTAAGTTAGTGAATTGGCTAACAGTGTTAGTTGGTAACCAAATAGCCTACACATTGCGCTACACGCTGCGTAGGCTATGTGCATTCTCTCTCCTGCTGATTTGCGTTCAGTAGCCAAGTGCGTAATATTGCAAAAGTTGAAAAAATAAAAGTGTTTATTGTAGCCTACAGAATATAAATAGCCCATCATACTGTCAGTTAATTGCCTACAGTGCAGTGAAGAGTTTGGAGAGTAAAGGGATAGGGCAACTTGAAGTTTTATGAAAACCAACATTCGTTTTTGCAGTACAGATTATTTCTAAAAGTTATTTGTCTACTACTGGCTGATTTATCAAACGAGTGCTTTCTCGTTCGTCCTCCATAAACTACAGGTGTTTCGGATAGAGAGCCATTGAATAAGCGATGCCAAGCAATTTCTGTAACACTTTTTGTGACATTCAGCAAATATCTCCTCATTTAATGTAGGTTCCTTCGGACAATAGGCCTACGTTCTACTCTACGTGCAGTTGTCCTCCATCTCAGTTGCATCAGTTTTCTAATTTTGAAGGTTCTAAAACATTATTATGCTTTACTGACTCCTTCTCGTTTTCTTTCATTTGTCCAGCTAACTTTTCCATTGAACCTAGCCATTTATGATGGATTACACACTCGACATTCTGAAATGTCCTGCACGATCAAGACGGCTAAGATGGCTAAATTTATCTCTTTCACCTGCTTGTCGTGGAAGAATCACATATTTTGTAGTTTATGCAAGTTCAATGTGGATTTTAGATCTAAAGTTGAATGAACGAGTACTTATGTCCTTTTCATTTCTTACAGGTTGGGTCGTTGTTGCCCATAATACGATAGCATTGTGCTAATGAATTATGTCATTGACATGTTTGAAAGGCTTTTTAGAACAATTAAGTGACTTATACTCAACAGTGTGTATTTTCTTTGCCTCCCCTTTCGAATGCAAGATTCAAATTACTAGACAAAAAATGATATCCCGAGAAAAGGATATTGAGGGGTACAGCTCCATAGACCTCCATTCATTCTGCACTCGCCTGCGAGCACCCTCACATGGAATCAATAGGAACTGCAACCAGTCCAGTAACCGGAAGTAACCAGACATTCTCTGGTCGCACCCTTTCTTTTACTGTCTATGGTCGCACCATGTGTGTTTTTAGAAGCGCAACGTTGAAAAGGGTTCCGCCTGAAACAGTGTCGCGCGGCACAGCATTCTGAACGTTGTGTAATCAAATACACCGGTATGGCATATATTCTGATATGGAAGGGCACACCGGTATGGCATATATTCTGATATGGAAGGGCACAATCAATGAGCTAACTAGTTTCTTGACTTATGCCAATTCCACCACAGATTATCTTGCTTTCACTATGAAACATAACAACAAGTCCATTGACTTTTTAGACCTCACTATATTTAAGGATATATTAGGCGGTATATTAAAAATTGATATCATAATGAAACTATACACCAACAATTTTTTTTTTTTCCCCAGACACACTTTTTTCAGACACCAACCTGTACTAGTCTAATACAGCACGACATAGACATCGGAGACCGCAGCCTATTCAGCAGAGGTTTTATTGTGTTGCGCCAGATAAACAGAAAAGTTTGGAGGCCAGTGTCCAGTACCTTCTTGATGATAGGTTGGCTAAGCCATCCTATTCAAGCTGGGCGTCGCCATGCTTGTCATAAAACCTGATAACATCTTTTGGTTTTGTACTGATTACAGGAAAGTGAACATGGTGACAAAACCAGACTCCTTTCCATTACCCCGAATAAAAGACTGTGTGGACCAGGTTGGTGCTGCATGTTTTGTTAGTAAATTTGATTTGTAGGACTACTATCAAGTACCGCTTACACCTCGAGCGCAAGAGATCTCCTCTTTTATTACACCATCCGGTCTCTATTCGTACAGCAGGATGAGCTTTGGACTGCTCCTTCCACTTTTCAGCGACTCATGAATAGTAGGGCTGTAACAATACACCAACCTCACTATTCGGTTTGTATCACGATTTTCGACCCACGATTAGACACAAACCTCGATTTCTTTTTTTGGAGGGGGGCTAGACATGTTATTAAATATTTATTACAATTGTATTACAACTCTACCTTGAAGCCTGGAAATATTGTAAACAAAGTAGCATAGTTGGCTAGCTTATCATATTCTACTGATTGGACTGTTCAATTTCCCCATGTGTGTTTAAGTTTCAAGGTAATATTGTTCTCCTTGGGACAGGCTCTTTTGGGAAACATTGGTATTGAGATGATCAGTCAACTTGAATGCAAGAGTTTTAAACAAATATGTGCAGCATGCTAATGATGCTAAGCAGATTTAATAGGTAATAATAGTACCTAAAATTCACAAACGACTCAATGACCCTCTTCTACCACCCATTGGATCTGGCATAGGGAACCTCACTGAGCCTCTCTCGCAGTTTGTTGATTTCTTTCTAAGACAGCATGTACCATCATACCTTGGGGATACATTGGGGGTAAATTTGATCAAGATTATTCTTTCGAATAATTTCTTTAAATACTCTGATCAATTCTATTTACAGCTACAAGGGACGTACTGCAATGGGTAGCGCCTTTGCACCTTCATATGCCTGCTTGGTGATGGGTTATTGGGAAGAAAAATATATCCACAACACTGAAAATAACCCCTTCTACTCCAAAATATCATTATGGCGCAGATACATTGACAATGTCCTTCTATAAGTATATATACTCTTTTGATCCCGTGAGGGAAATTTGGTCTCTGCATTTATCCCAATCCGTGAATTAGTGAAACACACTGCACACATTGAGGTGAAGCACACACTAATCCCGGCGCAGTGAGCTGCCTGCAACAACAGCGGCGCTCGGGGAGCAGTGAGGGGTTAGGTGCCTTGCTCAAGGGCACATCAGCCGTGGCCTACTGGTCAGGGTTCGAACCGGCAACTCTCCGGTTCCAAGTCCGAGGCGCTAACCAGTAGGCCACGGCTGCCCCAGATATGGATATGGGGGATATGGATATATTCTGATATGGAAGGGCACAATCAATGAGCTAACTAGTTTCTTGACTAATGCCAATTCCACCACAAATTATCTTGCTTTCACTATGGAACATAACAACAAGTCCATTGACTTTTTAGACCTCACTATATTTAAGGACGAGAACAACACCCTACAATCCACAATTTACCGCAAACCACTCAGTCGGAATACTTTATTAAGAGCGGACAGTAATCACCTGCCTCATCTAGTTTGCAACATACCAGTGGGCCAGTTCTTGCGAGTTAGAAGAAATTGTAGTACAACTACCGACTTTAGTTTATGAACAACGCGGTTATGACCAAACTGACATTAACAAAGCACTATGTTTTTTTTTTTTTTTAAAACGGCGACGAAATTGTGAATTTCCAGAGCGTGTTACTCCACACTCAGCAATCGACTCCTACTGACTTTCCCCTGAAGATGGCAGCAAAGATGGCAACATTTCCGGAACGGTACTGGCTTGACTGACTCTCTATCCGACCACATAAAGACCTCGGGATACTTCGGTTTGGCTTTAGGGACCCTCTACTTACTACCACGTAAGTGTAATGTTGTTTAGAACTGTAGAAGAGGTATAAAAATAGCGTTTTGTAGCGGCGAAATGATATGCCCGCGTCACTTCCAGGCTAACGAGTTTTGACTAAAAACGGTAACATCGAACTTTCTCAAAACACATCCGAATGACATGATTTGGATGTCAACTCAACGTATGTACTCCCAATCATCCGTAAATTGATCTAAAGTGCATTTTACTCCGGATAATTCCTTTAAAATACGGGTATCTGAACGCAAGACCGCGATTCGCACCCAAAACTTAACATATGCCATAGCGCGACATTACACGGAGGCCAATCATGGCTCTCATTAAGATTTTGGGGAATTGAGAAAATCACAGCCCCACCCAGGGGTGGTGATATTATCAAAAAACTCCTGTGCAGGGAAGCTTATTGGATACATGCACTTGGCACTTTAGAACCTCTAGTCCTGAATGAAGAACTAAATCTATCCTGTAAATCTATTTTTGTAATGTTAACTACGTATTTGTCTAACTAACAATGTATTTGGAACTATGTATCAATCACTTTTGTATGATTGTATGACTATATATGATTGTTTATACGTATGCTTGTTGATAATTTTTATCACTTTTCTGGTTTGTGGCCAATTTGCCTTTAATGACTAAGTGTAGCTCCTTGGTAGCTTTGGGTGTATCTTCAGGTAGCCAACGCCCCCTTTACGTTCAATCACACCTGTTGATAATCCTTATTAGGGCCTTACCCCCCATTCCCTCCAAGGACTAATGAAGATGTGACTACACATCAAAACGTTAGTCAAAGTTAATGATGTTTTGCACCTTTTAGTAAATAATAAAGAAAATTAAGAAGACATCTGAGCAGCACCGGCGTCCCTCTCCTTCTCTCTAAAGCAGCGGTCCCCAACCACCGGGCCGGGACATTCCTAACCGGGCCGTAGCCTACGACAAGAGTTTAAAAAAAATGCATGCAAACTAAATAAACTCTCAATTTAATTCGCAATAATGTCACATTCGCAATAATACCCACTGACGATGTTGAGCCAGATACCTCAAAGAAAAAGAAGGGGTCATTCAATACTTAAATATGACGAAGTCATATTTAAAATATGGTTTCAAGAGAGACCGTGACTTGCATGCACCAAGTCCTTTATGTGTGGTATTTGGCATAAGTTGTCAAACTAAGCAATGAAACCATCAAAGCTAATTCGACATCTAGAGTCCAAGCATCCTACACTTAAAGACAAACCCCTTGAGTTCTTTTGAGCGCAAGAAACGCGAGCAAGAAGGACAAAAACTAGTGCGAAAGCAACCACATCGGTGAACGTGGCTGGGCGCTTAAAAGCCTCATAGTGGCTAGTCGGATTGCTAAATCTAAGAAGCTCTTTACTATTGGGGAAGAGTTAATTCTGCCTGCTGGTAAAGGCATGTGCAATGAACTCCTTGGGGAGGCTGCAGCTAAAAAAAATAGCTCACTGCTTTCTGCAAGCACTGTCTATAGGCGAATTGATGATATGTCAGAGGATATTGAGGCACAGTTGTTAGAGAGGGTGAATGGGTCACCGTGGTACGCTATCCAAGTTGGTTGGTTGCAGGTCACTGGCCAGAGTGTTTGAGTTGCGAGAGCCGCTGCAGAGATTTCTTACAGAAAAAAAGTCACCGTTAGCTGCATATTTTAATGATGAGGGCTGGGTGTCAAAACTCGCTTACCTGTGTGACATATTCGGGTTGCTTAATGACCTCAACCTGTCACTGCAGGGGAGAATGACGACTGTCTTTAAACTGGCAGATAAAGTCGCTGCATTTAAAGCCAAGCTTGATTTGTGGGTGTAACGAGTGGATCAGGGTGTATTTGATATGTTCCAAACAGAAGTGGGGGTTTTGGGAGAGACTGAGGCAGGGCCCTTTCTCTCGCAGCTGGTGCGCGATCACCTTGTTGCGCTTTCAAATGAGTTTGAGCGTTTTGAGAAAGATCCACGGCAAACCAATGAGTGGGTCCGCAACCCATTTGTCAATATCCCTAATAGTCCTAACTTGTCAGCGCAGGAGGAAGAGCAGTTGATCGAAATTGCAAATGACGGTGGTCTTAAGAGTGTGTAGGCTATGAGGAAACTTCTCTGGCGGGTTTTTGGATGAAAACCAAAGCACAATATCCCGAGAGAGCCGTAAAAGCGCTGAAAACGTTGCTACCATTTCCCACCACGTATCTATGTGAGGCCAGGTTTTCGGCAATGACTGCAACTAAGACCAAATTGCGCAATCGACTGGACATTTCAAACACACTGAGGGTGTCACTGTCTTCCATTACCCCCAGATGGAACCTTCTTGTTGCAGGGAAACAAGCACAGGGCTCCCACTGATTATATTCGTAATGCACGTTTAGTTCCCATGTTTTGTTAGCCTACCATATTTTGTTAAGCATGTTCACACATGATAGATGTAGCTTCAAGTTGTTCAATTTTCATAGTTCATATTGTTCAATTTTCACGTTTTTCACATTTTTAAGAGTTTGTTACCTTCACTGTTCATACATAACTGGAGCTAGTTCTTTTCAAGTAATGCATGCACAACACAGAACATGGAACCCCCGAACCCCCCCACCCCCCACCGGTCCGTGAAAAAAAAAATGGGAATCAAACCGGTCCATGGTACATAAAAGGTTGGGGACCCCTGCTCTATAGTGTTAATTTTGTCACCTATTTTTAATTTAGTCATAGTCTTAGTCTTGTGACGAAATGTCCTTTTTAGTCTTTGTCATATTTAGTCATTCAAATATCATTTTTATTAGTCAAGTTTTAGTCGACTAAAAAGTCTCGTCATTTTAGTCTAGTTTTAGTCAAAAGAAAAACTAAAGGTATCTTAGTCTTAGTCAGTTTTAGTCAACACATTTTAGTCTTTTTTTTTTTAAAACAAATTATTTCTGATTACCATTTGAGTCAAATAGTGTTTCACACATCTCAATTTTCCAACAATATTGTGTGTCCACAGGGCTACTCGTCTGTTATAATTACTCATTCTGATTTTTTGTCAGTCCGTATGTTTACATGCACAGGTAAGTCGAGCTACAGTTATAGCTCGGCTGGGATTTGACCATAGACAGTAAAAGATTTGACTGGACCACTGTCATATTCAGTAGACCAGTGTTTCTCAAAGTGTGGTCCGGGATCACCAAGTGGTCCGCGAGCAGACGTGGTAAAATATAATATAGATGAGTTGTTTGCCAAATAACTTGTAGTTAAATCCAAACAGTTCTGCAACACTGTCTATGTAAGATATGCCAGTTTAAATCATACAGAATGAATCCTCTGACACAATAAGCAGTGCAAAGACAATAAGCAAGGTGGTTCAGTGAGTAGGCCTATAGACTAATTATAGGCTACTGTTGAAGTAGGTCTAATCTTTTTTTTTTTTTTTAGCTAGGGTTAGTTAAGTGGTCCTGAAACTGAAATAGTTTGAGAAACACTGTCGAAGGCCAATGTATTAATGTTTTACTCCGCCTCGCTAGATGGCGATATGCGCCCAAACACAACACATTCCCCAAACAGACTCTCCATCTTAGCCATAGCTAACTTGCTAGCTTAACTTTCTATATTAGCTTACTTGCTAGCAAACTTTGCATCATCAGTCTAACTAGATGAATAGTTGACATTACATGCTGAACATTTTCGTATGGACATTCTGGGGGGATGTTAATTTGTATGAGAGCGCCAACTTCTGGGTATGTAGCAGTGGCATAAAGCTTAGGTAGTTAGCTTGCTAACTCTGGCAGAAATCTCCAGTGTTCTTGTTCCATGTAGTTTCGTGTTGCAGCCACAGGTTGCAGCAGCAGCACGTAGACTAGCCTACAGGAAAGCTGTTGCATATGAACTCATTCGAATATTTTGAAAAACGTGAACAGCTAGATATTCTGTCTTCTCATTTTGTAGACGAACATGAAGGGAGATTTTATCTTAGTTTTTATTTCATGCAAAAAACATTTTAGTCTCGCTTTTTCGTCAACAATAATGCATCTTAAGATAGTCTTAGTCAGTGTTTCAGGACATTACTGACGCCTCGTCATCGTCTCGTCTTAGTCATGAAAAAAAAGGTCGTTGACGAACATATTTCCTCTCGTCTCGTCTGACGAAATTAACACTACTGCTCTAAAGTATCTGTCCTGGCCTGGTTGCATCGGATTGTCGCTAAACGACAGAAGCGCGGAGAACCTTCCTTTGTCTACAGATTTAATAGTAATTTACATGTAGCTAGTCGTCTTCTATGCGTCCTTGCTTCCACGATTGTGAATGTTTTATTTGAATTGTGTTGGCCGAGTCGCGCGTGTCCATTGAACGGGGCAAGGAGAGGGGGTTTGTTGAACACATAGGGCCTAGTCTACAATGAGAGGTATGAAATTATGATTTATTTATGACTTTTTGGACAACGTAGGCTACCGGTAAATAAAGCATTGCTTATGCAGCCGTGTAAGCTGCAAAGCACTGCGTGAAACACTAGAAAGGATGTGTCGCGGTTCTGCCTTTTCACACCGCGACACAGGTTTGTGGATATGAGTATCGCGATTTCGGTTTTGAATCGCATATCGTTACAGCCCTAATAAAGATTTGTTGCCGAGTTGGAGGAGTGCGCAGTTTATCTGTATGATGTGGTGTCCTATGCTGACACCTGGCAGCAACATCCGGCTGTCTTGGCCTGCAGGAGGAGCTGTGGAGGTTCTACCCAAGTGGCTAATTGATGGCCTAATTGGAGGGTGGATAAAACCAGTGTTCTCCAGTTGGCTGTCTCTCTCTTGTGCACACACTCATGCTCACACTCTCGGCAGTGCTGGCTGCAGGCCTGCTCACTCACCGTTTGCACTACACATCCACATGATGACTTACACGACAGGTTTGCTTTGCCTTACACATACTGACTTTGTAGATATAGAATTTAATAAATATACTTTTGTTTAAAATATACTTTGGTGTGGTCTCCCATTCATGTCATGCTGACTCCGAGCCAAGTGGTTACGACACACACACACACACACACACACACACACACACACACCTACCTCTCTTACCCAAATCAGAGCTTAACAACCATGCTTTACACAGCTGACTGACATGAGTGGGGTGCACGCTTTTGACATTTGGTCCCATTAGATTCCAATACACAAGATGTCCAATGCTTGCCAGTTAAAAATGACGCCACTGATGTGTTTAGCAAGTGTCGGTGCACTTATGTCGGCCGCTATGTGCTAAGGCCTTAATAGTTGGTAACCCTAAACAGCTCAGTGATCATCACAAAATTCATCATCAGTGATTGAGTAAATTAACGAGCACTGTCTGTCCCTTACCCAGCTCACCTACTCCCTGACGCGCTTTGCAATCTATGAGACTGTACGTGACATGATGGGCAGTGAGACCGGAAGACCCATGCCCTTCTACCAGAAGGTTCTACTAGCTGCTGTCGGAGGTATGCTGGACCTGGAGTAAACTCAGTAGTGGAGTACATACTTCCATAACAAACCATTTGTGATGTGAGACAACTGAAACTTCATGTCAGTCATTCCTCCTTTTTCTCCACGTTTTTTGTCCCTTACAGGACTGACTGGGGGTTTTGTTGGTACACCTGCAGACATGGTTAATGTAAGGTAAGTTGATATAATGGCATCACATCCAAGAGCAAGCTTCATTATTTCTTTCATTTTTTTTTTTTTTTTTTTTAATTGATTATAAGGCTGGGCAGTATATTGATATTGTGAGTTATACCAGTACATACAAGATGTATAGTTGGGACAATACCATAAAACCGATACATTTTTTATTTCAAGAACCAATTTATATTGCGTATCTCCGTCCAGCCATCCTTGTAAATCAACCACATTTAATTAGCCATTTTTATTGCTTCATGTTACAGGATGCAAAATGATGTTAAACTGCCACCAAAGCTCAGGAGAAAGTAAGTCTTGAAATGACATTTTGACAAGTAACTAACTTGACAACTGGACCACTCGTCTTTAAATATGTATTCTGAGAAATAAAAAAAAAACTTAACATATGTTAAATTGGTTTATCCTTCAGCTATGCTCATGCACTGGATGGCCTTTTTCGAGTCTGGAGAGAAGGTATGACTAAAAACGAGGTTAGGGTGAAAATGTCAACTTTTTCAGAACTTTTTTTTAATTTAGTTCATCTTTAAGTTAGCTGGGAAAGAAAACACATGCACTCAGCCGCTAACTGCAAACATTGTTTAGTTAGCGTCTGGTCTGACGCTACTGCAACTTTGTTCAAACTCTGTCTTGTTGTTTGGGACAGCCGTGGCCTACTGGTTAGCGCTTACTTGTAACCGAAGGGTTTGCCGGTTCGAACCCCGACCAATAGGCACGGCTGAAGTGCCCTTAAGCAAGGCACCTAACCCCTCACTGCTCCCCGAGTGGTGCTGTTGTTGCAGGCAGCTCACTGCGCTGGGATTAGCGTGTGCTTCAGTTCACTGTGTGCTGAGTGTGTTTCACTAATTCACGGATTGGGATAAATGCAGAGACCAAATTTCCCTCACAGGATCAAAAGAGTATATATACTTATACTATACTTGCTCTCAGTGAATGTATTGCTGTTTTTCTCTTAGAGGGCATTAAGAAGCTGTTCTCAGGGGCCACCATGGCCTCCAGTAGAGGCGCTCTCGTCACCGTTGGACAGGTGAGGACTTACTGTTTACTCGAGTACATCAAGGCTGGTTTTATTAGTTAAGTAGAAAGAGGTTTATTAAACAGTCCTGTTCACCATTGTCTCCATCGTTTAACATTGTTACTATTGTTTGTTTTGGTCTACGCAGCTCTCGTGTTATGACCAGGCCAAACAGCTGGTTTTGGGCTCGGGAATGATGAGCGATAACATTGTCACACACTTCCTGGCCAGCCTCATAGCCGTAAGTCAGCAGGCTTCCACTTAATAGCAACTGTGCTAAATCTTTTTGTTTTGAATTTAAAAGTACTGAACATGAAAGATGGAAACACTTGGGTGTACCATGGCTAGTAGGACGATCTCATAACATAAGAACTAAATGGTGATTTCAGTTTGTCATACGCCCTGATATGACCACACCCTTATTCATATTATTAATCTTCATAGTTAAATAAGTCATATTCTTGAATGAAAAATATTTTTTCCTGCAGGGCGGCTGCGCTACTATTCTCTGCCAGCCTCTGGATGTGCTGAAGACTAGACTGATGAACTCAAAAGGGGAATATGGAGTAAGTGTGTATGCGCACTCAATCCTTTTTAGATCACAATTTGCTAGTATGATTCGGGCCTACCCTATCTGAAATCTGAATGACCTGTATGTTTGACACATTGAAATGAGTCACATTTATTTTAGGACTGTAAATAACGATCATTTTCATAGTCGATTAATCTGCCGATTATTTTTCTCGATTAATCGATTAGTTGTTTGATCGACAAAATGCCAGGAAAAAATGCCTTGTTTTGTCCACATACCAAATATATTTTTTTCACGGTCATGGAGGAGTAGGTACAGCTGAAAATATTTAAGTTTAAGAAGCCACAATCAGAATTTTGATGTATTTTCCATCAAAATTATACTATGCAGGTTTAGGTAGGTTTAGTATACTATGCAGGTTTAGGTAGTGTGTAGAGCTCCCTCTAGAGTCGCGATGTATTTATATGTTACTCTGCTGTTGTAATTAGCAAACGTCTCGCAACTTATCCCCCCTGTACACAATGCAAATGCTTTTGCTGTGAAGGTGAAGGATTAACAACAGGCAAAAACTATCTCCAAAGAGCTATATCTACTGACAAGGTATTTTTCATGATTCTCACGAGATTTGGCAGGACACCGCTCTTGGAAGTTGCATGGCTGGTTTTCTCGGTAGGGACTCGCTACGTCTATGCTGTATAGCTGTCCTAGGTGAACGATTTGCCTATTATTGTTTACCATCAAATTGTCTGAAAAATACCTGAAACTGCATAGTATACTGTAATGTACCTTTAAGATACAGCTCTGCACAAAACTCTTGCCTATGCATCGAACTGTACAAATGGTAAATACAATTTCTAGAATCTTGAACCATGTATTGAAATTCCAGGGGGTGGTCCACTGTCTGCTGGACACTGCGAAACTGGGACCAAGGGCTTTTTACAAGGTTTCTATCTCTGACTACATATTTTGACCACATCCTACATTTCTCATTTCAGTCCCTTTGTTTCTGCTTTTCTGTTCATTTCGGTCTGTACTTGCTTATGGTCAGGCTGGGATTTAAGCATGCTTCCTCTCCTCAGGGTCTTGTTCCGGCTGCAATCCGACTGATCCCTCAGACCGTGCTCACTTTCATCTTCCTGGAGCAGCTGCGTGCGCGTTTTGGGATCAGGGTCATCACCTCGACGTGAGCGCTCATCCTCACCCTTATCCTCATCCCTCTTCCTCAGCTCTGTGGACACTTGGGGTCCAGCTGGACCTGCCTTTTCCACGGAAGACAGACTCTGCCCTGTTGGTCCACTTTCTATTCATAAACGGACATATACTTTGGGGAAACCTCTATGGATCTCTGCTTCATTATCATACATTATCAATCTTCACTATTTGGGATGTGATGCATATAGTAATGTTTATCTAATGGTGTCAGTTTTTGAGGCTATGGTGAGGCAGTTGGATAAGTTGAACGATGTTTGTGCATTTCATGAAGACCACTGTTGACTGCCTGTTTCGTCCTGTTACATGCACTGATATTAATGATGTTTCACAATGATATTGGCTGCACTGCTTGGGTAACTCAATCTTAAGGGATCAGGGAAAGGAAATGTGAAGGGTTCAGATGCAAAAGCCTCTAAATGCCACCTATGTCAAAAATGAGATAAAGATGGTGAGGGGATGCTCTCCACACATAGTATACGCTAATCAAATAATTTAACTTCTAAACCCACTAAATACCACTCTCTTCCTGGTCTGAAATATCGATTTATAGGCAAAAACCTATAGGAGCCTGAATTTAAATGCTCATTTAAAAGAAAAGTGGTCAGATGGATTTAGAGGGTTTTGCATCTGAACTCTTGATGTGTTTTTTGAAAAAGATTATGCTTTTTGAGATAATTGACTATGTTGCTGGATTAAATGTGAGACTGGAACTCATTTAATTGTCATTATTAAAATAGTCTGTTGAAAATAGTCTGCCTCACCCAAAGTATGCTCTTCACATCCTAATGTGTTATTTGGCTTTGCCTATTAAACTTGTGTGTTGAGTTTATTTAATAATAAAATAACTATTGTGTTTTGCACCTTAAACCATATGGAATAACTTTTGTAAGTAGAATATAGTTAATATCGACAGCCCATTGATGCTTTATTTGTCGCTGTCCCTCTAGGGGGCAGTGTTAAGCTGTGAAATAGGCCTTTGCAGCACAAGGGATTGCCTCAGAATGAAGAGCTGACTCCAGCTTAGGATGTTTCCACAGGGGATGGGCAGGCGAGAGATTTTGGGCTATAATTTCCTTGGGGTACACATCACTGAAAATCTTTCTTGGTCTCTCAACTCCTCCTGTCTGGTGAAGCGCCTTCACTTTCTACGAACCCTGAAGAAAGCACACCTATGTCCTAGGATTCTAACTGACTTCTACCATTGAGAGCATACTCACTAACTGCATCTCTGTATGGTACGGCAACTGCAACGCTGCTGATCGCAAGGCACTACAAAGAGTAGTGAAACCTGCCCAAAGGACTATTGGCTCCCAACTCCCCTCCATCCACGACACATATCATAAACGCTGTACAAACAAAGCCAAATCCATTGTCAAGGATGCACCCACCCAAACCATGGTCTTTTCAGTCTACTCCTGTCTGCGCTCCCGCACCGGCAGGCTCAGGTACAGCTTCTTTCTAGAGGCTGTAACACTGCTGAACAAAACTACACCTCCTGTCTAGCATTCGCACTTTAGCTGTTACTAGTTTACCTGATTATTTTTTATTACTGCACTGTTTACATGACTGTATTGTACTGCATTCCTGTTTACATTTACTCCTACACTGTCCCCATACTATACATTATATAATTCTGTATGGGCTACAGGCGCTTGCCTTAAGCCTATGTAGTAGAAACTGTCATTTCACAAATGGCCTGATGCCTATAGGCCTACTGTCGATAATTAGGGCCCTGGATGAAACGGTCATCCTCACTGCATACTGTTTCCTAGTAGGCTATTGCATTGATTCAGTAGATCACTGGAAGTTCATGGATACAGCTCTTGCAATAGGGCAAACTAATCACAGAGCTTCCCCGTATTTAAACATTTGGCCCCCAATATTTTAATCTATTTTCACACTGTGCCCAAGAACCAAGTTCTTTACTCACCAATACCGCTGGAGTCATACTGTCCCGACCTTAGGCCAATACAGTCGTTTCTCCACGGCGATGTCCTCGGTCCAGGCACCAGTGACACTCCAGCCTAATCCCCAGGGCAAAAAGGCTCAGGGTTAAACACTTGCTCAAAAATAGTCTATCCTGCTATGCAAGCTGCAATAGTCTTCACTAAACAATATGGTTGGAATAAAGCTGTGCTCTGCAACCCAAATAAGCACGGCACTCAACGTCTACTACACAATACGTGTGGATCTCTCCCCTCTAAACATTCGGCCAAGCATAGGTAGGCCCAAATTACGTACGTCAATGGCCATGTTCGCTAATTATGCAGTCAGCATGACATGAATGGGAGATCACACCTAAGTATATTTTAAACAAAAGTATATTTATTAAATTCTATATCTACAAAGTCAGTATGTGTAAGGCAAAGCAAACCTGTCGTGTAGGTCATCATGTGGATGTGTAGTGCAAACGGTGAGTGAGCAGGCCTGCAGCCAGCACTGCCGAGAGTGTGAGCATGAGTGTGTGCACAAGAGAGAGACAGCCAACTGGAGAACACTGGTTTTATCCACCCTCCAATTAGGCCATCAATCAGCCACTTGGGTAGAACCTCCACAGCTCCTCCTGCAGGCCAAGACAGGAACAGACAAAGAAGCCAGACAATCTCATGACCAGCAAGGGAGAAAGAGGCGAACCCAGCACTGTTTGCATAAACATAAGCATGCATGTGAAACTCAGCTTTGGGTGATTCATAATCCATGGCCAGAAAATGAATTGCTCTATTCAGGCATTCCAAAAAAGGCAAGGTGTTAAATGAATTATCGCATGAAACATATTTCTCTCATGCAGGGATTAGGTATACTCACCTGCGGTGACAGCAGACAGACCAGAGATAACGAGCATGAAGAGATTTTCAAGTCATTGTCAGAACAATGTTTTTAAAATAAATGATAAGACTTGTACGTGAAATCATACAGCTGATTTAATAAAGCAAAAAGGCATCACCTGAACATGACTATAGACTACACCTGAAGTATAGACTTTTCAAAATGCCTGTCTTCATCTTGTTATGCTCTTCCAAATTACGTGTAGCAGGTGCTCTCAACATTTGGTGTCAATGTCTTTATCTCTCTACTCTGAACTACCCATGGCAATGTAGAGAAGAACCATTTTAAATTATTTCTTTGACTAGCAGTCCATCTGCAGTAGCCTACCTAATCTAATCTTTGCATTCGTCACACATACAGTATGACCTTTTCCACCAACAGAGCCGGCTCCATTCTGGTTCACGCTCCAAATATTGAACTGTTCGGAACATTACGTTCAAAAATAAATCGTTTAGGAGCCTGTTGGTTTAGAGCTGGCACCAAAAATAACTGTTGAGTGGGCGTCATTCTACATCAAACATAGAAACTCCTCAACTTTTAGGTGAGATTCACCTTCCAAAATAGGTCACCCACAAGATTTGTGGCAGATTTGAGGAGATACTAGTAACCAGTGAAATTGAACATTGTACATTAAGCTCTTTTAAAACCTTTTGGAAGTACACATCGTTCTAGTAAATATGTTTTAAATGCAGTTGTTTATTAAGCTACTCAATTTCAAAGAAAATACAAATATTAATATATTTGTATTAATATTATATGTTTAATATGAAATATGGGCAGCTATTGGTTGTGTACAACGTGGTGCCAACCCTTCTCGTATAAAACTTGCCCCACTTTTAGCCTTTATTTGGTGTATTTGATCAAACTACGCCCACACTAGCCTCTTACCCTATTCACTAACCTCTTACCCTGTTCACTAACCTCTTACCCTGTTCACTTTTGCCCAGTTAATGGTTGAACCCAAGCAGCTGGGCATTTCTTCCACTCGTGCTGTGTTTGTGTGTGTGATGCAATAGTAGTCTTTGCTCTATACAACGTTATCCAACTATGTTTAAAGCAGAAAACTATGTGTAAGTGATTACTTGTTGGCAGGAGAACCTAAGTCTTTGCAGAGGACAACATGTGTGACATTCACATTACACAATCGTCAGAGCACATGCTGCACACCACTCTTATTTTATCCTGCCCCACAAGATCCCTGTTCTGCAACCACCCCAAAAACCCCCACCCACCCCCACCCCTTTCGCCTATATTTGCTGTGCTTGTTCAATGCTACGCAACAGCAAACCAGCAGATTTTCGTATGCATCATTTGCCCCAAGTCTTCTGCTTGTCGCTTACCACCAACACCCCCCGCTCCCCCCCAGCCACACACACACACACACACACACACACACACAAATGCACACACACACACTCACACACACACACAATCACACACATACACACACACACACACATGTACACGCACACACTCACACACACGCTCACTCACACGCACGCACGCACACACACACACACACACACACACCTCCTTCCATCTCCCTGCTCCCTCACAAGGAGCTGTCATTCACCATCTGCTAGTAGTGAGTCATGTGTGTTTTACAGTGTGGCACACAGTAAAGGACCACAAAAAAGCCCTCAGACATTCCTGTATCCATGGTGATGAGGTCATGATGCCTTGAGAGTGGTATATTTAAACACGGCACATAAGATTTTAGGGGATTTTAATTTAATTTTAGTTTAATTTTTAAATTAAATTTAAGTCATTATTATGAAGAGGATAATATAATGAGAGATAAACTGAGAAAACATACATATGATCTGAATTTTTATTTGATAAATAGAATTAGTGGCTGTAGGTGTGTGCCCTCATGGGTAATGCCAATTTTGCACAAAGGAGGCACTGGTACAAATAACGGGCACATAACCTGGTACAAATGACGAGCACATAATCCTCCCTCATTCAGCCCTTGCTCACTCTCATCCTTCACTCCTGACATCCCAACCTCCACATCCCATAATTCTGTCTCCGGCCTGATAGATTCCCAACACTGGATCGGCTCTGCAGACTGCAAACAACATCAGGGGTCATTTGGAGAGCCCCGTTCTCTTTTTCCTCCTCTCCTGCCGCTGTTTACATTGTGTGCGCTTCATTCCGACAAATCGCCTTTACTGTTTGCGGATACCTTTCAAACCAAATCCCATTGTGGCCAATCACATGGAGGTGTGTCCCTTGATGACATAATCGTCTTTGCTCAGGCTATGTGGATGACCCATATTCCTCATGCTGGCATACAAATGAGAGTCCGCTGCGCCTAGTCCGCCAACGCCAACAGAATGACAATCTTTCATCTTAGTGCAACAGCGGTCATCAGCATGTGGGGCGAGATGAGAAACAGAGAAACAGCCAGCATAGTGTGCCAGTATGTATACATGTATACCAGCATAGTGTGCCAGTATGTATACATCGTATGGATTTGTGAATTTAATATACCCACATTTGTGAATTTAATATACGATTTTTTGCATCATGTCATAGTGTGCCAGTATGTGTACATCGTATGGATTTGTGAATTTAATATATTGTGTGTTTTTTTTTTATGCCTTTAATCAGACAGGACAGTGGAGAATGACAGGAAGTGAGTGGGAGAGAGAGTCGGGGTGGAATCCGGAAAGGACCACGGGGCGGGTCGCCGGCGTACGGTGCAGGTGCCCCAGCCAGTCGCGCCACTGCTGGGCCCATATATTGTGTTTTTCATCATGTCCAGATTTTCATCATGTTTTCTTCAGCACTGAAGATGACAAAAATTATGTGCAATGGCTTTGCGGAGCACAGACTATTTGGTTATTTGCACAGGATGTTTGTTTATAGTAACTAATGATAAGCATGTCCATACACACAGAGTTCTCCACACACACACACACACACACACACACACACACACACACACATGACACGTCACACCATCTGGGATATACACCCCGCAGAGGATCTCACTCCCTAAGGGCCAGTCCTGCGTGTGTGGTATATGTGCATGTGTGTGTGGTGTATCTGTGTGAGTGTGTGTGTTTGTTTATATATGTGTGTGTATGTGTGTGTGTATGTGTGTTTATATGTGTGTGTGTGTGTGTGTGTGTGTGTGTGTGTGTTTATATATATATATATATGTGTGTTTATATATATATATGTGTGTGTGTAGTATGTCTCGCTCTAAACACCCTGACATTATCCAGCCATGAAGAGTCTAGACCACACACACAAGTCTCACAAGTCTCTTTAAACACTTTAAAAGGAGATGGGGATGATTCAGAGGATCTTGGCCCAATTATTACACTCACAGATCCATGGATATCTGATAATGACATGGGCAGACGTGTCTTTTGTACATTCCCTGATGAATAATAGTGTTCACAGTGCTTGACTGGGTGTCAGTGCACTCCATTACGATGGTCTCAGTTTAATTAAATAGTGTCCTCTTAGGCTGTCTTTGAGATACAAATGGGAATTAAATGGCAGAGAATTAAAAGTTTGCTTTATATTCATGAATTATTACATGGATGGATAGTTCTACTTTTAGAATAGCAGCCTTCATTCCCCAGGACTAAAATCCAATTTAAGCTAACCGTAGCTTAGGTGGAAATGCTAAGGTGGACTTCAATACAAAATTCCTTCCTGTTACAGGCTGAAATACATAAAAGTGCAGACCAGGGCACCACACACACACACACACACGCACCCAAAAGAGCTATTCCCATGTGTGAAATCACATCCTGCAGGACTTCTGTGCTCTGCCCGCCCTCCTCATCTCACTCCTCTCCTCTAATGTGCCACAGAGCCAGCCTCGGGCTCAATGCCCTCACAGGAAAACCACTCTCATGGTGTTTACACCACTCCTCCTGTAGAGGTGTATCACACACACACACACACACACACACAGAGAGACACTTGCACGCACACACACAGACACTTGCACGCACACACACACACACACACACACACACACACACGCACACACACAGACACTTGCACACACACACACACACACACACACACACACACACACACACACACACACACACAGACCCTCTCCTGTCTCATTGATTTGACTTTTTGGGTGAACTGTTGAGGGTGTTTGTTGGCTCCACATCACAGCTGCGGTGCGGCGAGCAGTGTTTCTTCAGTGGAATGGTGGGAAGGGGGAGGAAACATGTGGGTTGGAGTCAAAAGACTAACTTGAGGAGTGATGTTGTCTTGGGTTTCCAAAGTGGATCCTGTGAAGCACACATACCTTCCTTTGCCCTTGCTGTTTTGTCCTGCTTTGTTCTGCCGTTTACGTCACGCCACGGACCCGTGTGCTAAATGTGCTGGGCTTGCGCTGGGTTTGTGCTTCTAGGCTTCTGTTTTGGACAGCTCTTAATGCCATGAAGCTCTAAAAATACAGGGAAACACTGTCAGGCTGTCGCTGTAAGTAAGTATATTTGCTACCTTGCCAGTGTTTCCCACAGAATTGAATTCACGGGTACGCTGGCGACTACGCCGCTCCGTCCGGCATCTATTGTCTTTGTTAGTCTGTGTCAATGACAATGTTTTATTTGTGGAGCGCTTTGGTTTGCACTCTGTGCATGTTAAATGCGCTGTACAAATAAATCTGACTTGACTTGACTTGAATTCCATTTGTGGTGGTTGGTTTGCAGAATTAACTTGAATACAACAGTTAGCACAGCAAATTAGCAGAGCGTGGTTATGATGCTAACCAGATTTAAGCACAATTTAGTTCAACCTGGAAAATCATTGTGTGGTGGTCAATGTTGATATTGTGGTGGGCCGCCACAAATAAGTCAAATAAGTCAAAGTTGTCACAAATAAGTCAAAGTTGTCTGTTCTCTTTATTTCTTTTTATTTCTCTGTGGGCATACCTCCACAGTCCACCAGGAAAGGACATCCTCTTTTAGTGTACAGTGGATGTTGCAATTCAGCCTGCACTCTCAAACTAGTTTGCCTTTAATATTTGCTGGTTGTCTGATTATGAAAATACACCAGCATTAGCCCAGAGGTGAGTTTGCCTGATGAGGATCCCCAGGTTCGAGTTGGCTATTATAGTGTGTATCCTTATATTTATTAATCAGGGTGCTATTGCCAAGCACATAGTACTTTTAAATTGATTCCAGGTTCATGAAAACATGCTATTAATATTACAACACCTGGACATGATTAAAATGCCAACATTTTAGATTTATGAATGCTACAGAGGTAGACACAGTGTCTATTCAGCATACTCAATGAAGAGAACATATCAGTGGAGGAAAAGTACATGATAAGGGTAGCCAAAGCCCTCTTGAGTTTTAATTGATGATTTATCATCTGATCCCCTGATGCTGCATATCTTCGTGCATTAGGACACCATCTCATTAAAATGTCCACGGACGGGCCAGAGACACAAGCTGGTTGTAGCATTGAAACTCCACTCCAGAGCCTGGCTCCTTCCTGCTGGTGGCTGTAAATTTGGAGATAAAACAAAGTCTGAAGTAGCTGATGTTAAGCTCCTAGTTACTAGGACAGAAGCCAGAGCTCTTTAGGAAAGACAGTGTATAGTTCAGTGCACACACACAGACACATAAACACACACACACACACACAGACACAGACACATACACATGAACACACACACACACACACACACACACACACACACAGACACATACACATAAACACACACACACACACACACAGACACATAAACACACACACACACACACACACACACACACACAGGTAGAATGTTGCTTTCATGTTATATGTGTTATATATTTGGTAGAGGTATGTCCGATGGATGACCCATCAGGGGTCGTAAATTGAAACCTCTAACCTCACTTTGGAGGGCCAAAGAAGCTCACCATGCCCGGGGCTGGACCAAGTCTTCACACACAGAAAAACATAGAGACAGGGAAATGTAAGCAGTGGATTGTGGGTAAAATGTCAATGTTTGTGCAATGGCCAATTTTTTGGCACTAGCGTGATTCATAATCCAAACTGCCTCGAGGGTTGGCAGCAACAAATCCTTCTTCAAGGTCAGGGGTTAGTGGATTCTCTGTGTTTATTTGCAGCATTGGCATTTTTTAAATAAGAGAGTGCCCATTTGTGTGTGTGTGTGTGTGTGTGTGCATCTGTGTCTATGTGAGTGTGTGTGTGCCTCCTTCTCTCTCTCTCTCTCTGTGTGTGTGTGTGTGTATGAGACAGCCCGTGCCAGAGAGATGGATTTTTTGTTATGATTTAAAATGGTATTATTCACTTGTCTGAACCAGAAGGGAATGAACCTCAGTTTCTCAGAAACACCTCCCATTTGCTTGTCGTGAGCAGTGGTCCTATGTTGATCTAAGCTGATGCTCTGTGTCATTTGCTCCTTAATGGACACCTTACACCTGAAAATTGTCCTTGTGAACTTCCAGGAATGACTTCAAATGCATCAGTTCTCAGAAGTAGCAGCAAACTTCAAGTTAAGTGTGTATTATGTGCTTCTGCGTACGCTGATGCATTCATGCACACGTGTGCATACAATGCATTTGCATGTGTATTTTTTTTTTAGAGCATTACACATTCTCGGGACATGCATTCTTGCATCTATGAGTCAGCATGTGTGGGCACAAGGCGCTTGAGTTGACCAAAGCGATGGTACATCTCTAATACAGCCTGGAGGGGCTGTCATTGTGTTTACTGAAATGCAGTTCACCCTCGAGCCATGGAAGAAGACTTATGTTGCCTGAGGGCTGTAGTGTTGGGGTCAGCGGAACAACAGGTCCGTAGGAATGACCTCTAGACATCCAGGCTTCTGCTTCGTAAACAACACTTAACCATAAGCCCTTGCTCTCGCTGCTTTTACTATAAGCAATTGCTTTGAACCGGTTCACGGAATGAAAATGAAAACCAGAAACTTTTGTTTTTTTGCTAGGAACAGAAACGAAACCAGAAACTTTAAAAAAATGTATGTTCCGGAACAGAAGTTCATCTAAAATAATGGTAACCGGTTAATACTGTTATTTCTTTCATTCTTTTACAAGATTTCTGTACAATATGACTCGATGAGGTTGACTTCTGGTCGTTGGGAGAAATGTAATAGAGAAGCTTGCCGCCACCTGTACAGGCAGAATCTTTTGTCATTTCCCTCTGGGCCCTTACAAGGTTTTGGGCATTTGTTTGATGACATAAGAGAGACAAAAATGCACTGAACTATGGTAGGCTCAATTGAATTAAACATTAATTGGCCCTGACCAGGTTTGGCCAATTGATGTTCACAATGGCAGCTATGTATATATTTCAGTTATTTCAGTTATTTCCACAGATTTAGCTATGTGGGTTGCATAGGCTTTTGAATAAATGTAAGAACTACAGTGATGCTTCTGTAATGCTTTATGGTTTTGTATTGGTTGATGACATAAGAGAAACAAGTGCACTGATTGAGCCCTGACCAGGTTTGGTCATTTGAAGTTCTCAGTGACAGCTATGTTGCCTGCCCTATTTGTCATTTGCACCAATTGAGCTATGTAAGATAAGTATAATGGATATGTGTTCAGTTGTTTGCCAATAAACAACATGGCAGACATTTTCCTTAATTCATGTATAATACTGAAAAAAATTTAGGCATGTCATAATTACAGTTATGCCGCTTACATAATGTAGCCTATAGTGCTTTTTTAATGTTTGATGACAGGATAGAGAAATATGTAGTCTAATAATATAATTGTAAAGTCCTAATGATCAGCCTACTTATTTGTATGTCCCGCAGCTGACATGGACCGTTATTAACCGGTTCGGGAACTTTTTTTCCGGGATTTTTTTTGTTCTAACCGGTTCAGAAACGTCAATTTTAGGGTTGAACCGAAAATACTGTTTCTGTTCGGAACGAACCAATTGGGATAAATTCTGGTTTAAAGCCCCGACTATAAGTGTCACTGACAAACGCATATGCTGATAGCCTGGCACCGCCCACTTAGATCTTCTTTCATGGAAGTCTAGTCTGGAACACCATAGTTCATAACCATTTCCCTCAGACAAGAACAATGTCAGGCCAATCAGCAACGAGAGGGGAAGACGAAACCGAAACTTGTGATAAACAGTGAAAACATCACCTACCCATAACCACTTACTGCTAAAGTGCATAAAGTGCATCATACAATAGAGCACCTATCCCCATCTCTACCTCACCCCTCTCCCTCCTCCCCACCTCTACCTCACCCCTCTCCTTCCTCCTTCCTACCTCAGACAGATAAAGGGTATGCACTTTCAAATTTCATTGTACAATGACAACAAGGATATATTTTATTCACCCCTCTCCCACCTCACCCCTCAACCCCCAGATGGGTGCTGGAGACGGAAGCAGGGTGCTGACCCAGCTCCATTAACACCTTCGCAGGCTGTGTGATGTTTGTATTCAGGTATATTAGGAGGCCAATATCCTCCATTACCTTTTCTCTCCCTGTCGGGACCTGGGAGAGGGGGAGGGGGTGGGGAGGGATGGGGAGTGCAGTTCCAGGCTCCACAAACAAGGCATACAAAGGCACAGAACACCCACACAGTTTAATGCGTGTATATATTTATTTCCGTGTTGACATTCATTTCCTGTCATTGCTAACCTGTGGAAGCGTGTTGTCCTAAAATAAAGCCTGCTGCCCCTGCAGAAGGCTAAATGGCTCATATTTGATGGAAAATGAGCCTGGCTATGTCGGTGTGTCACAGACGGTCATTATCATCTCCAATCTGCCCTGGACTCGTTAGCCGGCGGAAGGGGGTAGTTACCAAGAAATTGTTTTCCGCACAGACAGGGAGTCTGAGTCAGGGAGCAATAGAAGCAATCAGGGGCCACGGTTGGTATGAACAATCAGCGCAGGTGGGAGCTTGTCCAGCGGGGGCTCAGTGCCTGCAGGTTGGGAAGGCCAAAGAAAATTGTTTCGCACAGCGAGATTAAAAAGTTGAATATTACTGAAGCATAAATCACAGAAATAAGTCGGAGTCGGAATAAAATAATAGTGTTGACATTCACCATAGCCTATCTCCACACAATCCATTATCATACACTATCAAGAAACTGTAACTAACAGAGCTGTACACCCTGTTAACCCTTAGAACCCGATTGACGCAGAGTGCGTCAAAAAACACACCCTTTCTTCTGTTACATTGCTCTGGAACTGTTCATCGCAGCGAGATGAAACCTTTATTGCGTGACAGAGCAGAAGTGGGGCTTTCCAACGAGAAACGATCTGTACGATCAAGTATGAAAATAAAAAAAAAATCATGAAATTAAATCAAATTGCATCAAATTTACAGCCTATACTTCTCTGCGTCACCTGCGCACCCATTACTCTCGTTTGAATTACTCGCGAACCCGTGATCGCATAGATATGGCAAGCATATCAGATGAAAGAGGGGACACAGGGCTATCCATTGGTACCATGTATATCGATCCATCTGGCTTATAAAAACAGACGAAGTGACTGCAAAATAATAACGTCATGTACACAAACCAACGCTGCATACCCATTACTCTCATTTGAATTACTAGCGGACCCGTGATCGGATAGATATGCCATGCATGTCAGATGAAAGAGGAGACAGAGACCTATCGTTTGATACCAAGTACATCCTTCTGGTTATAAAACAGACGAAGTGACAGCAAAATAATAACTTCATATAGCTGGACTTACCCCACGTTTTTGCCTGTTTTTGTGGCAAAGCATGTTTATAATCCAACGCTATCATGTGTTTCTTACGGAGCCCTAGAGGTGTCATCGCAAAATGTTTTGCATGTTGAGAGAATGTGCGCTCGTTTTACTACATTGTGCGCTCGTTTTACTAAATTGTGCTCTCGTTTAACTAAATTGTGCTCTCGTTTAACTATATTGTGCACTCGTTTTACTAAATCGTACGCTCGTTTTACTAAATTGTGCGCTCGGTTTACTAAATCGTGTGGACAATTCACTATATTGTGCTCTCGTTTTACTATAGTGTGAGCTCATTTTACTAAATTGAGCTCTCATTTTAAGCATAGTAAAACGAGGGCACAATTTATTAAACGAGTGCACTATTTACTAAAACGAGGGCACGATTTATTAAAACGAGAGCACAATTTGTGAACATGGTTATAGAACATTGTGTGCACGATCTACTTAAACGTGGCCACAATTTGTAAAACGTGCACTCAATATTGTCTTGACACATGTAAACATGAGCACGTTATAGTATATTCGAGATCTCGATCTACTAAAACGCACCCACGAATAATTAAAACGTGGGCTCGAAGAAATTAAATTATGTGCACAAAAACGTAGTGTGGTGTCAAGGGGTATCCCCGGGAATTACGTCGGGAAGTGTGTCGCTTGTAGTGACGTAGAGGGAATCTCATTGATTGCAGTGCACCTGGATATAGCCCCGTTAGGTAGGCTGTAGGTGGGAGAGCAGATGATTGTGTGTGTTTGCACAGGCCCCTTGCCATCATCGTCCAGCTGAATGTTTGCCGAAGTTTTGAGTGTTTGTTGAGGTCCAAGTGTATGCAGAGCTGTGGTGTTTATCGCGAACGGTGTGAGCTGGGCTACATGGCCTGAGAAGCTGAGCATCGTGAACGCCACTGTTTATGTCTCCCGTTTCATAGTCCGTATCAAAGCTTACCTCGTTGTGTGCATCATATTGGTGTGCGGGTGGGTTATATGGTGAGGCCCATCGGGCGCTAGAGGCCGGGAACCTTATTGTATTGGGTATTAGGCTACCACTAATAGCCTACGCAGTAGCATATTTGTACCAACAGTAGGTCTACGTGTTGTAATTGTCTGGGAGCTTGTCGCTGTGATGTGCTTCGATTGCCTTCTAGACCTCACAGTTAACGTAGGCTTTAGTCAACAATCCAAACAATGGCTGTTGCACAATGTTCTTGCTTTGACTGATATTTTAGACCTTTTATATCATTATTATTATTTATACATTCCCCTTCTTTTCTTTCTATTTATTATTATTATTTTTATTTGATTTTTGTTATTATTACTATTATTTTCCTTTTGTATCTTTTATTGTTCTTGTTTTGATTATTGTTGTTGTTTTGTAACTCAGGGCATTGCTGTAAAAGAGCTTGATGCTCAGTCAATTTCTCCCTGAATAAAAAACGGTTGATGATGATGAAACCATCCTGACCACCTAAAGGCTTTAATTAGCTGCCTACGGTTATCATCACATTACCAATATGAACTGTTGCAGACAGCTGTAGGCCTAGCAGCTAGTCCATGCCAAGGTAACACGAAGTTGCCACCACAGCACAGCGAGCGGTGAGAAAATGTCGGGAATTACTAAATGTGAGCACGAAATACATATTTCGAGAGCTCAATTTAGGCCTACAACGGGGTCACGTTGTATTAATTCGAGGGCTCAATTAAAGGAAAACCTGCCCACAAATTATCACAACCAGAAAAAATATCACTTAAAGTGAGCTCTCCCGGGCTCCGTAGTTTCTCTATGGCAAAGCATGTTCATAATTCGGTTTTGAGGATGCATGGCATCCAATTCAAGGCTCACATTGCATCCCAATTTGTTCAACAAAGAAACAGCTTTTTCGCCTTTATTTTGTTCATGGCAATGCAGTAAATACACCATAGGCACACAGGCTAACACGCAAACTCGGGTTAAGTCAGGTCAGATCAGTTCATGTCACAGATATGGAGCCCAAAAAGGTCATTTTTCATCACTAAATAATAATAAAAAAATATTTCCGTAATTCACACACCACACACCACTGTAAATTGCTCAGCCCCAGAGTATCCCTCCAACATGGCAATTATATTGCCCGATTCAGGACAGTCTGCCCTACACACACATGAAATGCATGTAGAGCTATGAGCTTGCTGTGGTGAGATACATGTCAAAATATAAGAAAATAATCAGATCTAGATAGCCTACACTCTGCTGAAAAAACAAATTATTTATTATGTGTGTGTGGCACTTACAATGACTAGAATAAACCCTTATGAATAAAGGTAGTGAAAATGCCCTAAAAACAGTTTAGGGTTCTAAGGGTTAAAGAGCACAGAAACAGTTGTCACATTCATAAACATTTGTTCTCTTTTTTCACGCTTTTCAGTGAGCACTATAATCTCTTGTAATTACAAATTACAAATGAACTTATAAATTCACTCCCAAATCACCAGGATACATTTCTTTTCTTTGCAGGGTGAACTATTTTGCAACATTTTCTGCAGAAATGTAGAGCATTCCATTCTCTTTTCTAGGCTCTTTTGAGGTTTGTCTGGTCCCTGAACCCTCTAATCCCCCCTTGTCTGGTCCCTGACCCCCCCGTAAATCATAGCAGTGAAGAACCCATACAATGAGGCACTGCACTGTAATAAGTAGACTCCGTGGGACATTAGCTGTAGGAGTGGAATCACAGCCCCCAGACCGTCACAGTAGTCTATGTGGATTTCATGAACAAAATCAAACATTTGTCTATAGGCTCCCTGATTGTGACATTGAAGTGAATTCATTCATCAGAGTAGAGATAGTGAGGAGAGAAATAGTGGCCCCTGGATGTGCGACTCTATGCTGAGGACAGGGGGTAATGAATGCCACAGGGAGATGTCTTCTTCTGACAGAGCCCAGATTCTTTATGCTGCACATCAGTAACCTCTCCCTCCTTCACCGTGTTGAACTTTGCTTTCTGTGCAGGAGGACAAGAAGGACTGCTGTTGTGCATGTGGAGGCCTGGCCAGAGTGGATGCCATGCAGCGTTGTGAAATCACACAGATGCAGCTTGATAAATGCCAATATTTCGGAGGATTGTGACCAGATGTTCAACGATAAACGTCTGCTCTTTCTCTCTTGCTCTTCCACTGTGTGTTTGTGTGAGAGAGCAAGAATGAGAGACAACAGGAGAGAACGAGACAGAGTTTTCACGTGTTTACTTCTACATTTTAATTATTATAGGCAAGTGTCAATGTACTGTATATATACATCTAGTTTAAGCATTACTTCCAAGGGCTAGAACGAGATGTTGGTGAACGCGGATTTGCTGACATGATGTTGTTTTCTAGACACTTTACGTAAGACGTCTCACTGCTGGCAGCACAGTAGCAGCCAGCTTTTTAGGGTGAACACTCCGCAGAGCGAGTTCTTGGCACAGCCATGCCAGTCCATCAGTTCTCTTCTGGCTCAGGGCAGGGCATGGCGCGCAATCTAACAGTGCCACTTTGGACAGGGTGAGGTTGGCATGGGCTCCCTTTTTTGGCCCTATCTGTCACCCCCTCAGTGGATGGCGGGCTCGCTTGCGTGCTCCTGTTGTGTAAGAGCACTCAGATGTACCCGTTTTTTGTTATGCTCTATGGGCCCTATCTTGCACTCTGGCGCATGGCGTAAAAGTCGCTTTCCACCCGGCGCAAAGTTTATTTTCTTAATTTGCACGTTTATTTTTTAAACAATGCGCCCAGGGGTGTGGCAATTAACAACCTAGGGATTGTGCCTGGCACATTGTCTAAAAATCGCTATTGTACACCACCTAAAAAACATTACGGCACTGACCAGGAGAAACCTGGTCAGAAGTCTATGGCGAGTTGTTTATATGTTATTTTAAGAGCACATTGTCAACAGTCATATTAGCGGGTGCACAACGCACCATCCTTCTATCCTCCATGAACGCGCACCAGCGCACATCCATGCAAAACATTCGAAATTACACGATTAGGCTACAATGGTAAACATAATGAGAATAAAGGTATTACGAAATACATCTCACAATGCATTTGCAAATTGGTAATGACGGTAATGAAGTGATTAGGCGAGAGCACAGCTGAAGACAGGAGATATAAGCAACTCCTCTGCAGGATAAACATTGTTTTAAACGTTGTTTTATTCAGTCATTTGAAAAATATTAGGGTAAGTGTCTTTTTCCAGCCTATGTTTTCGATGGTAACCCACTGTCAGTCAATAGTGAAAGTAACTTACTGCATATAACTGTCTTTGACTGACACCATGGTGAAGTTAGTTTCACTTTGCCAATGAGTTCAAATAATAGACGAGTGTAAACGCATAAAGGCTATGCTAGGTTTTAGTAAAGCAAAAAAAGGTTTAGTGGAATGACTGTTCCATACGATCTTGCAAGCAGACTCCTTGAAATACGCCGTTGACTGTCAAAATACCGATGCATTCTTTGCCGTTAAAGGGAATGACAGATGTCATTCTCATTGGTTTAAATGATGTTACGCCCCAAACACACCCATGACTGATTAAGAAACCTAGGAACAGCTTGTTGCGCCATGCGCTCGACGTTTGATAACGAAAACACTCCCAATGTGGACTGGACATCCTACTAAATTTGAATACGTTTTTGACGAGTGACGATGCGCTTTAGACTGTCATGATATGGCCCCATGTCTTACCGAGGAGGGCCCTGCTGGCTAGTGGACCAAGCATGCATCCCTCAGTCCCTCTTCCAGAATTCTCATGTTCCAACGCTGTGGTGAAAAGCGTAGCGCCCACACACACGAGTAGGAACTTGTGTGTCCGAACCTTATATCTGCTGCCGAAAAAAAACCCACAAGCTATCAGGAGACCGTGGCTCAGGGAAGAAAAGCCATCAGGAGACTGTGGCTCGGGGGAAAAAAAGAGCAATCATTGTGGTTGCTGTGGCTTTGATCTGCCTCCAGGAAATGTAGCTCCATGTTTGACCACCTCCAGTTTTGATGGATGTTCCCGTTGTTTGAACCTGACAGCATAGATACACTCACAACTTGGCATACATGCTCTTCAGTTAAACATCATATTTGGAGGAAAAGCATTTCTGGTGGGAAAATTTAGAGGGGGAAAAAATAGTTTCATTAATAATTATGAAGTTGTACTGTTTTCACCAAGACATCCTATTGAAATATATTCCAAATTGGTTATATTTTGTGCTTGGCAAGTATTGCTTCAGAGCTAAATAATGAATAGTTTGAGTTTTTAATGCTGTTGTACATCATCTGAAGTGACTCTCAAGTGTCGAAAATGCTTTGGTTCCCATGGAGGAGCCATGGTTTGCATTTATGTCACACACCACACAACTTGCACAGCTTAATCAACACTGATTACCAAGTGAGTGCAAGATGAAAGGTTCAAAACCACATGGTGGGAGGCAGGCAGCTGGGCTACATCTACCACAACGTCCGGCACGGATCTGCATAGACCTGGTAAGTCCCGCCCCTTCCGCTAACCCCGCTGGACCTCTAGGTTGAAAAATCATTAACGCAAGTGTCACAGTGCAAAGTATCATGTTTCACGTTTGTAGTGTTTTAATGCATTTATTTGTGTCCTGTGTGCTGTGTTTTGTTTTGCTTTGACGTGTGGACTTTGATATTCCCGTCACGGCTGTCCCAAATCAAACTGACAATTAACAAAGACTCAAAAACTCACAATCGAACCTATAGGAAGGGGGCTACTTAATTTAATGAGGGGGAACAGGTGTGTGGGAGTTTTTCTCCCTATATTTGCAGGATCGACAGACACAGAGCAGGTATCAAGTCAGGCGGAGAACTGCAAAAGACACAGTGGCCGAGCCAGAGGTGGCCGAGCCAGAGGTGGCCTACCCAGCCGGACACACAGCAGAGCAGTTCCAGGATTTCGGCATCCACGCAAAAGCTATATTCCGGGTGGCAGATTTGGTCTGCACCCGGCAATGTGAGTAGCTCCTTTTTGCCTCGAACAACATAACGTGTGTTAGTAGTGGTAGTTTGCTCCGTACTGCCCAAAGTCTCCCTTGTTTCAGCTGAGCGATTGCATCGCTGCTGGTGATCGGGTGGAGAGCTGAGTAGCCTGTGGAGGACTTACGGGAAGGTACCGAGCTATTGGCACATTTGTGGGTTGCCGTGCGTATGACTGCTCGGCTAGGCTAAGCCGGGTGAACACGAAGCTACTAACTCGCTTGCTTGCTTGCTCGCTCGCTCGTTTGTCTACTGCTGTGCTGTGCTGACTGTGGGAACTGCTGTGTTTTTATTACAGTATTGTATTTGGTGTACATTTTAACTGTGAATTTGTGAGTCAAATTGACTGTTTATTTATATTTAATACATTTGTAATAAGAGTTGAGCTCCTTTGCCTCATTGATTAATTGCACTGCCTACTGCCGTTTATCTTACAGTAAATTACTTAAAGCTTAACCTATATTGCTGTCTGGTCACGGGCAGCCTTAAGGCTACTACTAATCTGGTGACATAAGTGAATGTGAGAAAATAATTATTTTCTGGTCCCGTTTGAATTTTGCCATGAATGTCAACATATGTTGTCTGTTAATTTTCAATATAAATTTTCGTGTAAAGAATGCTACAATTTAGCAGGTAGAAGTTTGATGCGGTTAAACTTTGTGTGAGGGCACTTTGTGGATTACAACTTTCTCCTAGAGGACAGCTAACTAGTTTCCCATAACAACCATCAGATGGTCGAGATGAAGAGGGTTATTAAGAGACTTTGAACACAGTGGACCATACAACTTTACAATCACACTGTATCATAGTGTTAATGTGTTGAGTGAAGCTAGACATGTTTCGACTATTTTTGTTAACTTACCTTGTGTTTATTCCTACCGTTACAAAAACTAGCATATCAGCTAATGTTAGCGATTAGCTCACATCTTTCTCGTTATGTCTTTTCCATAACTGCTAGCCGAAGAATCATACAATATACTCATAACATGAGATTATATTAAAAATTCAGACAAACAGGACTACAAAATAATTATTTTCTCACATTCACTTGCATTGACAATTTTTCAATCTAGAGGTCCACTCGGGGTTTAGCGGATGGGCGGGACTTACCAGCTCTAATAATGGACCTGATCCAGTGTCCAAACGCACATCGGTCCAAAATTGGTCTGGATCCGTTTGATGGATCTGGTGCTAATAAGGACTAAAACTGGCCCAGTTCCGTACAAGGGGGCAGGTGAACGTTCGGAGAGCGTAGACACTATGGCGGATCTGAGGCTAAATAGTAGACCAGTTCACCTAGCCATCCCCATTGAACCCCATTCAATTTTGGTGCCACTTTGACATCAAATAACATTACAGCTGAGTGTTTTAAGCCTTTATATGAACTTTTTCTATTTTTGGAGTAATACAACATTGTGTGATTGGCGTCTAAACCTCGTAACTGACTTACCGGCTGAGTAATAAACCTTTTTCCGAAATCAATGCTAAAGTGACGTAATAAGCATACAACCAGAGCGGGTGAAAGCGTCGCACAGGAGCAAAATAACCGTATTCTCTGGATAAGAACGAAAGCATCGGAGCACATTTCAGCTAAGTTTTGATGGATTGACAGTAGCCTAGGCTATGAATGTGGCGAGTGCTGTTTATATTAAATCACATTTATCTACGAACAACTAGGACATTTAGAACAGTAATGTAGACATGGTGGTAACGAAGTAAGTGGCTACATACCCAATCTCTCGGTGCAGCTATCACAAGAGTTACACGAGTCAGACTATGTGCCTACGTTACATTTACGTCCCCTGAGCCTGCGCAGAAGGCCTCGTCGACCAACAGGAAACGGTTGAAATTTGCTTCACCCGCCTCGATTGACGTCTACGTGATGACTCTGTCCATATCTGTCTATGGTTCTGTATGATTGCAGAGAATGTCTAATAAGGGGGGAGTGCAGAATGAATGGAGGTCTATGGAGCTATACCCCTCAAATCCACTTTTCTCTGGATATAATTTTTTGCCTAGAAATTTGAATGTTGCATGCGAAAGGGGGGGTGGAGAAAATACAGACCGCTGAGATTTATATTTTGAGTCACTTATTTGATCTAAAAAGCCTTTCAAATGCGTCTGACTTCACTCATTAGCAGAAAGCTAGTGGGGGGTGGGGGGGTGGCCTTTTCACAAGTGTCTTATGTAAGGGATAATGTATAGAACGTCGGTCATATAATGTATACAACGCCGGTAATTATATAATATTTCCCCCTCTCAAGGGCCCACATCGACCTGGCCCATAATAACTCATTTGTGATTTGCCCCCATGAAAATGCTATATTCTGCTTTAATCGCCCCTATCTTCAGTTAAGATGTTCAGAATTGCACCAAATTTTATGTGTATGATTGACCTGGCATTCTCTGGGGGTATGCCAAGTTTTGTAGAATTTCATCCATGGGGGGGGGTCTAAAAAAAATTAGGTTGTGTACATTTAGTGACTGTACACTCATTGGCCTGTAGATGGCGGTGCACACATACACATGCACACACACACAGGCACCCACATACTATCGGTATTAGAACGGCCGATACATAATTACAAATTCATGGCTGCATTTCTAGTATTGGCGATAAGTAATTGTTTGTCCACTAGATGGCGCATCGTTGCAGTGAGACGTAATTTCGTAGGAAATTAAAAGTGGGTTGGAAAAACAATGGACGCTTCCTACAAGGACTAGTTTACCGCAGAGAACGTCTAATAAGGATAGGACGATGTTCACATGAAATGTAATTCCCATTTCTTCTTGAAGCCGAAATAAATCTGAGGATGTTTATCGGACATGCTTGGTTTTTCCTGCAGGTACGTTAATCTTATATCAATAAGGACCTAGGTAATGTTACCGTTAGCGTTGGTTGAGTGATTGAGGCCAATTTGATTGATTGCATTTGTAGAAAACTATAAATGCGGTTATACCAAGCAAATTGATAGCAGCACTGTAATTGTATCTTTCGACTGTCATTTGTTGCACATGCTACAAAAATCATTCTGTGCAATGGAAGATTTACCAACGTTACACCGGCCTGATACATACGTGCATGGGCGGATTATGAACTTTCGGGCCCCTGGGCCCAGATGTATTAAGGGCCCCCCACTAATTGTGGGGGTCCTCCCCCAGAAAAAATTTAATTTGTTTTATGTGATTTCCTGTATTCTGGTGCATTTTGGGGATGACTATACTAAAAAAACTAGCATGGTTAGCATAGTTAGCATGCTAGCATGTTAGCATGCTAGTTAACTATAAAAGTTTCAAAGTTGAAAAGACATAGCAACCCGATCTGTTTGAAGACCTACGTTACAAAGTTTGAATGAAGTTTCTAAGTTAAGGCGAGACACGGCAGGTGAAAACAGTTTTTTTTTTTTATGCACTGGTCAATTTCGAGATTTTGAGCTAGTATGTTACCTTAGCATGTATTCTCGCACTACTACAACAAAAAAGTCCGATTTACACATTTAGGTGTTTATTTCATTATATTGTGTCTACTCGCGCCTGTATATTTCTCCTAAATTCAGCAAAAGTTAGCATTCTAATCTTGCATGCACTCCCGCGACCGTGGTCCAAAACATATCATGTGTACTACCGTTGGAAAGCTCTGTTTTTCCTGTATCACGCTATGTGATCCATATATGGACACTTCCTTTGTATCAGCAACCAATCGCGAAAGTTCAAAGGCGAGTCTAGGCTGAGAACGGAATCTCATTGGCTGTCTTTCAAGACTGTTTTCTCAAAATGAGTTCTCTCACACTCTGAGCTCAAACTCCACTTCAGAAGCACGTACATACACCAAACTTTCTAGACTTATGGCTAACAATATGTCGAAGATTTCTACAGAGGGGTTTGTTGATATATTATTCCTAGCCTGACTTACATGACATTTTATGCCTAAAAACATGGAAAAAAATCGATTTTTTTAGGGCTAGTGACATAATTTTCTGATTTACAGGATAACAAAAGTAGATATTCATAAATCCCTCTGTAAATGTTTCCCCATCTAATATCTGAACACAATGAAAACATCATTTTGAACCTAGCTGTATCCAATGCTCAGGTTTAGCGGCCTTAAAATGTATGCAAATTGGCGATATTTAATTAGATAATGCCTAATTTGCATATGTAAACATTAAATTACAGCAAACTTGTAATACATTTTTTTTCTCATATTAATGTAAGTAATCAACTGGGGTAGTTTCATAGTGATATCTGCTTGTTAAAAATTTTACCCTATTCACCTGTAGTGTCTCGCCTTAAACTGTTTAAGAGAAATTGCGTGCGGGAAAAAGTGGTAAGTGGAATAATAATAACTAGAAATGCAATTCCAAGGAATTACCAGTGCATGAAAATGCTAAAGTTGTGATGTAAAATATTAGCCTGGGTGTTCCCATGCTGCCTTGCGCGCGATTTGATTCACGCTGCTAAGGCAGCCTGGAGACCATGGAGCAAATTTTCGCCTGAGATTGGTTCCCCATCACAGAACAGGGGGGAAAGCAAGACGATGATGAGCTATGCACAGACACATTTGATAGACATCCGTGGCACCCAATAAACGGATCTGAGCATTTTTTTCAAATACGAGAAAATGAACATTTGGTTCCCAGACCACGTCTCATTGAGAAGTGTCTTCACGTTATGTGTAAGCTTATTGCAATTTATTCATCTTAATTTCCCTCTGTTCTCTGTTTGCAGGCAGTGAGTTGTGAGGACTGCTTCCCTGAGAACACTGAGTGCATTCTGGAATATTCCAAATGTGTGCCACTTCCATACAGAAGAAGTTTCAATCCCGCAAGAGTTCACTCACCAGGTAGACAGACAGACAGACACACACACGTAGAATAGCAAATAACATTATGTGTGTGCATGTATTTGTGTTTGTTGCTGTGTTTAGTTTATCCCCTTTTTTCATGTGTCTGTTTGTTGTTATGACTGTAGTGGGCTCCATCAACAGACCAGGGCAAAGTCGGTCTGTCCTGCTGCTACTACTACATGCTACTTGACTATGTCTGGAAGCCATGGCTGCTGCCCTCAACATGCTGTAAGTGTTTGTGTGTTTTGAATGAGGGCTATGTCACTGTGCACACTCTAATTTGTTTGACAAATGTGCAATGTAATGCATTAATACAGGAACTAATCATCATTATTGTCGTTTTTAATTATAGTCTTGAATTTTGAAGTTTAGCTGTGTTTACCATTATGTTGGTGGTAATGTAAATAATGTGTTGAATATATGCCAAACTAAGCATAATCATAATTTAGTTCAATCTTATTTTCTATTTACAGAAACTGAAACCCTTACAAATAAACTGATATCAATAATTAACATTGATGGTGGCAAGGGTGCCTTCATAAGGTAATTATCATTTTTGTTTGAACACCTGATTGACTTACCAACTTATTTTTTTAATGTTTTGATTTTTATCTTAATCAACAATACCATAATGTATAGCAATTGCTGTTTTATTTTTTTTAGGTGCCATCCAGCAAGTCCCAGCCTGGAGCCAGAGGCTGGCACTGCACGTCAGATGGGGGGAGGATCTATGTCAGAAAGGTGGTTTAAGCAAGAAGGAAAGAGCTTCTGCAGACAGTGTTGCAATTAGGTATGATACTTTTGAAAATTGATCTTAATGCCTTAATTAAAAAAAAAATAGGAAAAATCCAACCTTTTAAGGACAGCAATTTTCTAAGTGTTCCTTAAAGGTTGGATTTTTCTCTCTTTTTTTTTAAATTTTTATTAAGGCATTAAGATCAGATGATTTTTAAATGTATGTGTATGCTAAGGTTATGTAAACTTATGAGCACAACTGTAAAACATATCTCTGTTACTTCGAACTATTGCATCTATACCAGAAGAGTACGGACAAGGGCCCAAAATGTTTTAAAGGACGTTGCCCGCCCAGACCATGGACTGTTTAAACCACTGTGGTCAAGCAGAAGTCTCTGTTCTCACTCGAGGCAGGTCATTGAGAGGGGGCGAGTGTCACTGCGTAAGCCCCCTACTGCAGGCGAGAAAGCCATGTTGATTTGAATATTGATTGATAAATACAATAAAGGCCATGTAACAAATTTTATTGCCTGTTGTACAGTATATGAATTTTCATGGTAAAGTAAAATAAGTCATTGGGATTTAGCAGGTGTAAGTAAATAATGTAATTAAGTGTATGTAAAATTAATGTGAAATATTATTTAAGTTAAAGATGCACAATAAGCTCAGTACATAACCATCACTATCTCACATTTAAAACCATTACATAAATCACCATATATAAATCACATGATTAATTTTAAAAATAAAGGCATAAAGCCTATCGAAACGCAAATAAAGGCATACACATAAATGCCTGCAAAATTAGCTGTGTCTGGCAGTATATGGGCTGTATATGCATAGTCCCATGTTTGACATATCAGGGGGTATATGGGAACAAGAACAAGAGGTGTCCGGGGTCATATAAGTAGCTAATACTTGAAACATGGATCATATCAGGTGAGAATATGAAGTCTGAATATCTTGCATGTCGTCGCAGTCCCATTCAGGACTTTTGATATGCTCCTGATATGGCAATTGGCACTAAAATATCAGGAGCATATCAACCAATATATTTCCTGATATTACACATATCAGGAAATATATCACTATGATTATTCCCTGATTCAGAGCCTTTTCACCCAGTGTAGGTAGCATAACTCCTAAAAATGATTAGCTAAGTTAGTTAAGTAACATGGTTAGCATAGTTAGCATGCTAGTTAGCATTTTTAACAAAACTGTTAAAAATGATTAGCTAGGTTAGCTAAGTAATATGGTTAGCATAGTTAACATGCTAGTTAGCATAACTATTAAAAATGATAAGCTTGGTTAACTAAGTCACATGGTTAACATAGTTAGCATGTTAACATTGCTAGCATAGTTTAGCAAAACTGCTAGAAAATGTTTAGCAAAACTGCTAGAAAATGTTAGTTAAGTTAGCTAAGTAACATGGTTAGCATGTTAGCATTGCTAGCACTACTATAAAACATTAGCTAAGTAGCATGGTTAGCAGAATTACAAATCTTAGCATAACTGCTAGTAAACATTAGAGCCATTCCAACTTTCAGTTATCGTAAAATATCTACCTATACACAGCCATTAAACTATTTGAATATCAACATTCATTCAACTCCAGTCTGTCAACAACTTTTAAACGGTCTACTTTTAAACTATCTATTAAACTAGCTGTCTATCAACAACTTTTAAACTATCTACTGTCTATCAACAACTTTTAAACTATCTACATTCAGCTTTTAAACAGTCTACTTTTAAACTATCAACTTTTATTGAGCTATGCAACCACCATGTCTATCCTAGCATCACCGTAGTAACCATCTCTGTATTATCTGTTTTAACTACAACTTTACACAACCTTAGCATTTTCATGCACTGGTAATTCCTTGGAATTGCATTTCTAGTTATTATTATTCCGCTTTCCACTTTTTCCGCACGCAATTTCTCTTGAACAGTTTAACTTAGAAACTTCATTCAAACTTTGTAACGTAGGTCTTCAAACAGATCGGGTTGCTATGTCTTTTCAACTTTGAAAGTTTTATACTTTTTAAACTATTAAAGAAAAACTTTTTAAAAATCCCCATAGACTTAACATTGCCGATTGTGACATCATAATACGGCCTAAGGTTAAGTAACGTGGTTAACATTATTATCTTTGATAACATAGTTAGCATAACTGCTAGCAAACATTAGAGCCATTCCAACTGTCAATTATCTACCTAAATAATTTAACCATTTAAATTATCCACCTATTTAACTGTTCAATCATTCCAACTATATTAAACCTTATCTACCAAGCAAATCATTTAACTATATAAACTATCCACCTATTTAACTGTTCAGTCATTCCAACTATATTAAACCTCATCTACCTAGCAACCAATATAGTTTGTTTTTACTCTGTATGATATTTTACATCATATTTTTTGCATTTTCATGCACTGTAATTCCTTCAGGAAATGCTTTTCTAGTTACAGTGCATGAAAATGCACTGTACTGTTCTTCCTAGGCTTCCTTTTGTTCTTATTCTTCCTTCTAACGCGTTTAATGCAGCTTCAACCGTTTAACGTAAAAACTTTATTCAAACTATGTTACGTAGGTCTTACTTAGGACATGGGTGCTATGTATTTTTCAACTTTGTAACTTTTATACTTTTTAAACTATTAATTAAAAACTATCAGAATTTCCCCATTGACTTAACATTATGATTATGACATCACAATACAGCCGTTAAGCAATTAGAATCCTATGGCAGGTGTTCGGGCAACCTGCATCAACTGCCAGTCTCAGTAGCATAGTTAGCATGTTAGCATTGCTAACATCATTAGCATTTTTAGCAAAACTGCTAAAAATGATTAGCTAAGTTAGCTAAGTAACATGGTTAGCATAGTTAGCACGCTATCATGTTAGCATGCTAGTTAGCATAGTTAGCATAACCACTAAAATGATTAGCTAAGTTGGCTAAGTCACATGGTTAGCATAGTTAGAATGCTAACATGTTAGGATGCTAGTTAGCATAACTGTTAAAAATGATTAGCGAAGTTAACTGTCACATGGTTAGCATAATTAGCATGTTAGTTAACATAACATAACTAATAAAAATGATTAGCTAGGTTAGCTAAGTCATATGGTTAGCATAGTTAATATGTTAACATTGTTTACATGCTAGTTAGCATAGTAACTTGGTTAGCATTATTATCTTTGTTAACATAGTTAGCATAACTGCTAGCAAACATTGGAGCCATTCCAACTGTTAGTTATCGTTAACTATCTGCCTAAATAATTTAACCATTTCAATTATCAACCTATTTAACTGTTCAGTCATTCCAACTATATTAAACCTTATCTACCAAGCAAATAATTTAACCATATGAACTCATCATATTTTTGCATTTTCATGCACTGTATTTCCTTCAGGAAATGCTTTTCTAGTTACAGTGCATGAAAATGCACTGTACTGTTCTTCCTAGGCTTCTTATTATTATTATTATTATTACAGTGCATGAAAATGCACTGTACTGTTATTCCAAGGCATTTTATTATTATAGTGCATGAAAATGCACTATACTGTTCTTCCAAAATGTCTTATTACAGTGCATGAAAATGTACTGTACTGTTCTTCCTAGGCTTCTTATTCTTCTGATTCTTATTCTTCTGCTAACGCACTTAATGCAGCTTCAACCGTTTAACATAGAAACTTCATTCAAACTATGTCACGTAGGTCTTACTTAGGACATGGGTGCTATGTATTTTTCAGCTTTGTAACTTTTATACTTTTTAAACTATTAATTAAAAACTAATCAAAATTTCCCCATTGACTTAACATTATGATTATGACATCACAATACGGCCGTTAAGCAATTAGAATCCTATGGCAGGTGTTTGGGCCACCTGGATCAACTGCCAGTCTCAGGCTTTAAGCATACAAACTGGCCCTATTAAGACTACACATCCTGTTCAACTGCTTTCTGCCAAAAACTGTTTCAAAATAAGTCCTCAAAATATTTCACTGTTAAACAATTTAACCCTTTAAACTACTGAACATTTTAACTGTTCAGCCATTGTAACTGTTACTTGTCATCAACTATGACTCCTACCTACTGTAGTTAGTAAGCATGTTAGCATTGTTAGCATTTTTAACAAAACTGCTAAAAATGATTAGCTAATAACATGGTTGCATGCTAGCATAGTTAGCATGTTGGTTAGTTAGCATTTTTAGCAAAACTATTAAAAATGATTAGCTAAGTAACATGGTTAGCTAGTTAGCATAGTTAGCATAACTTTTAAAAATGATTAGCTAGGTTAGCTAAGTAACATGGTTAACATAGTTAGCATGTTAGCATGCTAGTTAGAATAGTTAGCATACCTACTAAAAACTATTAGCTAGGTTAGCTAAGTCACATGGTAAAGCATACTTAACATGTTAACATGTTGTTTAGCATAGTTAGCATACCTACTAAAATGATTAGCTAGGTAAGCTAATTCACATGGTTTTGTTAGTACTAGTTAGCATAACTGCTAGCAAACATTAGAGCCATTCCAACTGTTAGTTATCGTTAACTATCTGCCTAAATAATTTAACCATTTAAACTATCAACCTATTTAACTGTTCAGTCATTCCAACTATATTAAACCTCATCTACTTAGCAACCAAATAGTTTGTTTTTAACCTGTATGATATTTTACATCATATTTTTTTGCATTTTAATGCATTGTATTTCCTTCAGGAAATGCTTTTTTAGTTACAAAATGTCTTATTACAGTGCATGAAAATGTACTGTACTGTTCTTCCTAGGCTTCTTATTCTTCTGATTCTTATTCTTCTGCTAATCCACTTAATGCAGCTTCAACCGTTTAACATAGAAACTTCATTCAAACTATGTCACGTAGGTCTTACTTAGGACATGGGTGCTATGTATTTTTCAGCTTTGTAACTTTTTATACTTTTAAACTATTAATTAAAAAACTAATCAAAATTTCCCCATTGACTTAACATTATGATTATGACATCACAAACGGCCGGGTTAAGCAATTAGAATCCTATGGCAGGTGTTTGGGCCACCTGGATCAACTGCCAGTCTCAGGCTTTAAGCATACAAACTGGCCCTATTAAGACTACACATCCTGTTCAACTGCTTCCTCTGCCAAAAACTGTTTCAAAATAAGTCCTCACTACAATATTTCACTGTTAAACAATTTAACCCTTTAAACTACTGAACATTTTAACTGTTCAGCCATTGTAACTGTTACTTGTCATCAACTATGACTCCTACCTACTGTAGTTAGTAAGCATGTTAGCATTGTTAGCATTTTTAACAAAACTGCTAAAAATGATTAGCTAAGTAACATGGTTAGCATGCTAGCATAGTTAGCATGTTAACATGCTAGTTAGCATTTTTAGCAAAACTATTAAAAATGATTAGCTAAGTAACATGGTTAGCTAGTTAGCATAGTTAGCATAACTTTTAAAAATGATTAGCTAGGTTAGCTAAGTAACATGGTTAACATAGTTAGCATGTTAGCATGCTAGTTAGAATAGTTAGCATACCTACTAAAAACTATTAGCTAAGTTAGCTAAGTCACATGGTAAGCATACTTAACATGTTAGCATGTTAGTTAGCATAGTTAGCATACCTACTAAAAATGATTAGCTAGGTAAGCTAAGTCACATGGTTAACATAGTACTAGTTAGCATAACTGCTAGCAAACATTAGAGGCATTCCAACTGTCAGTTATCGTCAACTATCTACCTAAATAATTTAACCATTTAAACTATCCACCTATTTAACTGTTCAGTCATTCCAACTATATTAAACCTCATCTACTTAGCAACCAATATAGTTTGTTTTTACTCTGTATGATATTTTACATCATATTTTTGCATTTTAATGCATTGTATTTCCTTCAGGAAATGCTTTTTTAGTTATTTTTCTTCTTCTAACGCTTTTTCTGCGTTTTAATGCGGCTTCAACCGTTTAATGTAGAAACTTCATTCAAACTGTGTTACGTAGGTCTTACTTAGGACAGGTGTGGAATGTATTCTTCATATTTGTAACTTTTATACTTTTTGAACTATTAATTAAAAACTATTAACAAATTCCCCATAGACTTAACATTGGCGATTATGGCATCACAATAGGGCACTTAGAATCCTATGCCAAGTGTTCCGGGCCAGAGCCATATGGTTCCGGCCACCTCCAGCAACTGTCTCTCAGGCTTTAAGCATACAATCTGGCTCTCTTAAGACTACAGATCCTGTTCAACTGTTTCCTCTGCCCACCACAACTGTTTCAAAAAAAGTCAACCATTGAAATTAAGCATCTATGTCAGTTTCCATAGCAACCAAGATGACTATACTAGCAAACCACTGTAGTAACTCCTTTATTTCTGATAGTAGCCACCATGAACACCCTAGCAACAACCTAGCAATGACTTCAAGTACCCTAGCAACAGCCTAGCAACCACATTACATTAAAACCTAGCAACCAACGCTGTTTCAAAATAAGTCCTCACTACAATAATTCCCTATGAAATATTTGAACCATTTAAACTATCTAACTATTTAACTGTTCAGTCAATCCAACGGTCATCAGCTATGACTCGCGCCAATTGAGTCCTCTGCCCACAACTGTTTGGCAGCCTGGGCTTTTCAGTCAACTAGTGTGATCAACTCCCAATCTACATTCAACTTTTAAACTGTCTACTTTTAAACTATCAACTTTTAAATTAAGCTGTGCAACCACCCTGTCTGTCCTAGCGTCATTTTCATGCACTCGTAATTCCCTGGAATTACATTCTCTAGTTGCGGAGTAATATGATCAGCAGCACAAAACCCGTTGCCATTGACAGCGGTAATTATATGTTTGCAGCGGTAATTACATGAATTTATTTTACCGTAGAACTTTGGGAAATCCCATTCAAGTCAATGGAGCGTTCTACTAGCATTGTGAAGAGCCGTGTAATATTTTTTTATTCAACAATCTGGCTGTAGAACATACCCGTCAACATTTAGCTTTCCAAAAACGGGAGATTTTTTTTCCGGGGGGGGGGTTCAGTGTTTATACCGGATCTGTGTTTGCATATTTAATACGTTTCATACACGTGTTTCAACACTGCATTTCGGTCGTTGCTTTTACCTTACCAGGTACCCGCTTCCTTATTTGGGTTTTGGGTTGCCAGGTTTTAGATGCAGGGTTCCTACGCAGTATGGGAAAACCTGGAAAAGTATGGAATTTGATTTTAGTAATTTCCAAGTATGGAAAAAAGAAACAAGGGTATGGAGAAATATGTGTTTCCAGACTATTGCATCTACAGTACTAATCACTTCACTCAGGTCATAACGAACCATTCCTACTGTTGTGTAGCTTAAAGGCACACTATGCAGGTTTTTTAGCTTAATATGCAAGTTTTTTTAGCTTAATTTACCTTGATTTAACAGCTTCAGAGTCATTGGAATGGTTATATGACTTTTTTCGGGTTGAATGGTGGCCGTCTCGCTTCCCCTAAGCCTGTGAGCGGAAAACCACCCTTTGCAACTGTGGGCCGGCGGGCCGACGGCCTCAGTGTCAGGAAGTATAACGAGTGTAACGAATTGCTTTACTGCATTCAAATACACATACACGTCAGGCACTGGCTAGAAAAAGGTAGTGATGTTTCTCAGACATTTGTCATGACAGAGCCAGCGAAAAAGAAGCAAAAACCGAGAAAACGGTAAGGAAATTGACAATACTGCATAGTTTACCTTTAACTGTCAGTCCCCATCGTCAAGATACAACTATGATAGGCTACAACTAAGATACAACTAAAAATGACCCAGTTAAATGAATGAATATTAAGTGTCATTTTTTACTTCACTTCAGTTGTCCACACTTTTGTTTTCACCGAGTTATCCCAAACCAGATGTGGCCGCAATGTCGAATATGGTCAGAAATTTGGAAATTTGAGTATGGAAAAAGTATGGAATTTTGAAATGGAAAATGTGTAGGAACCCAAGATGACAAAACGGTTGAAATTGAAACTAAGTGATCGTGTATGTGTAGGGTGCATTTCATACACAATCTGCCAACCTGAATGCATCAATGATTTTAAAATGAAGTTTGATGGCCATGCAAATTACGGGAGTTTTCCGGGAGAAATAACAAAACGGGAGGGTGCTGGGAGATGACCTTGCAACACGGGAGAAACCCGGGAAAAACGGGTGTTGACAGGTATGCTGTAGAAGTGCAATCCCAGACAAAGTTTAAGTTGTGTTAATTTTACTGTTCATCGATATTCAGGCTGTCTTCCTCAGTCATCTCCATGGTCAATCTGAAACAACACAAAATAAACATCAGCCATTTATACCTTTTTGAAAATAGGCTAAGTCACAATTACACTCGTTTTTTATCATCAGTGAGTGATCCTGTTAGCGTTATCAATGTTTTTCCAAAATAGTTATTGTGATGGATGTTTTGCTCAAGCTAAGCTAGTATATTGCTGGAAAATAAATAATAGCATTAACCTTACAGTAAAGTTATCAATCGCTCGGCTGCCTCTGAATAAACCAACAGAGATAAAAAGCAGATAGCCTACCTTGAAAAGTTGAGCTGCGTCCTAGTCCAACCTCAGGCTGGCAAATCATGTCAAAAGATTGATAGTGAGCAAACCAAATATCCTTGATTAACGTTACTGCTTGGACTTCTGCATGTGTGGCAAGAATATGGGGTTGTCTCATAGCACTGTTAGTTCTACCAGAAAGACTCAGTAGACAGAATAGAATCAGTTAACGATTTAATTAGTAAAGGAACGGCTTGGATGCAAGCATGATAGAGTCCTGAATAGGTAACAGTCTTTGGCGTAGGCCCGTCTTGGATCCGTCCAGCGATGAGAGGATCTCGTCTCCTGCCGATGGATGAAGGCAGGGGCGGGGAGCCTACCCCCAAAAGGATGAGTGATGCCCGCCAGGGCGGTGACTCAGTAATCTGGTTCTGAGAGGAGCAGAGACATTAGTATACATACAAGATGAATTAAACAGCATGACTGGGCCGGGGTGAAGACGTTGTGCCAGGACGCCGACTTTTAAAGTAGCTAGGTGTTAACCATAAACCTAGGGTTGTAGTGGGGCCCGCAGCATGCTTTCGCTTTAGTGGGATTTAGAAGCTTGACGAGCTGGGCAACCAGCGTCTAGGGCAACCTAGACCAATGCGGCGGCCGGGCAACCGGCGTCCAGGGCAACCTGGACCATAAGCACTTCACGATCTGGGCGCCCAGTGACTAGCAAGCTAGTACATCGTGACAAGCCAGGCCACCAGCATCCAGAGCAACCTGGACTTTAGTGCTTATGCGAGCTGGGCAACCAGCGTCTAGGGCAACCTAGACCACGAGACGTGCCGGGCTACCGGCGTCCAAGGCAACCTGGACCATTAGCTGGGCAACCAGCGTCTAGGGCAAACCTAGACCAACGTGGACGGCGGGCGACCGGCATCCAGGGCAACCTGGACCGAACTGGGCAACCAGCGTCTAGGGCAACCCTAGGCGGCGTCCACGAGCGGGCAACCGGGCGTACAAGCGTGACCTGAACCATGAGCTGGGCAACCAGCGTCTAGAACAACCTAGACAGACATGACGGCGGGCAACCGCATCCAGGGCCACCTGGACCAAACTGGGCAACCAGCGTCTAGGGCAACCTAGACGAGCGTCATGAGCCGGGCAACCGGCGTCCAAGGCAACCTGGACCGAACTGGGCAACCAGCGTCTAGGGCAACCTAGACGAGCGTCATGAGCCGGGCAACCGGCGTCCAAGGCAACCTGGACAGTGAGCTGGGCAACCAGCGTCTAGGGCAACCTAGACGAGCGTCATGAGCCGGGCAACCGGCGTCCAAGGCAACCTGGACAGTGAGCTGGTCAACCAGCGTATAGGGCAACCTAGACCGATGTGATGGCCGGATGACCGGCATCCAGGGCAACCTGGACCAAACTGGGCAACCAGTGTCTAGGGCAACCAGTGTCTAGGGCAACCTAGACGTGCATCACGAGCCGGGCGACCGGCGAGAAGTGACCTGAACCATAAGCGTCGAACGAGCTGGGCAACCAGTGAAAAGGACAACATGCCCATGGCTGAGACTAAATCACCACAAGCTACCGGCATGCTGGGCCCCAATATGTTTCAGCGATTAGTGCAAGGCGAATGCCAGAATTTAACCACCGCCACCAGGATTTGTGAAGGTAAAAGAGGTACCGGAGTTAACATGGGAGAGCAACTTCTGAGCATCGAAAATGCCAAGAGGAGTTAGTTTGATGCATCCTGATGGATGACGTGGATAGCCCTTTTTGGCCGGCAGTCTTGGCTGCGCCGATGCGGAATGAGTGAGAAGGGAACCTCTTTGAAGAGAGGTTACATTTAAGCAGCACGTTAGCTAGATGGCTGCTGAAAATCAGGTAAAGTGTGAGCCGTAGTTTAAGGTAGTGAACGGGGACCAGGGAAGCAAAACATGATTAGGGTTAAAAGGTTAAACATGATGTACTCAGGATCAATGCAAGGGAATAGAGCTTTTGGTTTCAGATGCTTGGGACCAGAGCAATGAGTTAGTTGATATGGGTGCTTGAGTATATTCACATCGAAGTCATGTGGTTTAATATTTAGGATAGATAAGCATTATGACTAGTTTTGTAGAAGACTAGTGCTTGTGAAGCCAGATGTGTGTTCTGGTTCGATAGCTCACCTGCAGCGGCTAGAGTGAAATGAATGCATTGAGCTGCAGACCCAAGGCCAAGATGGATGCGTGTGAGCTACACCTTAGCACCTGCTCTTGGAAAGCCCCCCAAAATAAGATGAGCAGCATCAGTAATGCGAGGGAAGCATGACCTTGCGACGTAGACAAAGGACTTCAGGACAATTCATGCCTGTATGTGACAGGAGGAAGAAACATATGTAACTGAAATATGACGAGACAACGAACAGATGAGTGCTGGGGTACCACCATGGTGCTTATGCATCTCAGAGTGCAGAGGAGCTCTGAGAATGACCTGAGAATGAGCTCGCTATACCAGCTGCACCACTGTGGCAGGATGGTACAGTTTAGAACTGGCTGCTGGAGAGACAATGAGTAAAGGTAGCAATGAGGAGAGAATAAGCAATACATATCGCCCAACTGGATGCAGAAATTATATTAGTCATGCGCCAAGCACTGGCCCCTGAGTGAGTGGAGGGGTGTGCATTCACGTGACATTCCATGTGGCCAGGACATTAATCAAAGCGACTGACAATGTACCCTGGGAATCCAGCGTTCTCACGGAAGCGTTTGCTCAGGTAGAGACACGAGTCTGGCAAGGAGTATGATGCACGTAACTTTTGCCCCTTGCATCGCGGGGAACCAATATATGTGTAGCTGATATAGCAGGCCAGAGGCGATCTAAACAGATGACAGACGTAGTGTCATCCAATTGCGAAATCAGGCAGTTAACATTGACTGTATAGTGGTATCCTGAACCATGAGCTGGGCAACCAGCGTCCAGGGCAACCCAGACAGACATGACGGCCGGGCAACCGGCATCCAGGGCCACCTGGACCAAACTGGGCAACCAGCGTCTAGGGCAACCTAGACGAGAGTCATGAGCGGGCAAAGCGGCGTCCAAGGCAACCTGGACAGTGAGCTGGGCAACCAGCGTCTAGGGCAACCCTAGACCAGCGTGACGGCAAACAGGCTAAAAGCTAAAACAATTCTCCCACAATGCCAGTGCAATTAAAACAATTTACAAGGTAGAGCACAATAACGAAAAGTGCATCAGTGAGTGCTGGTTTTACACAGTCAAGAGTCAGTTCTAGACAGGTGATAAGTGCTGGGATTAGGAAGGCTAGTTTTAAGCCATGCTACAAGAGGAGATATCCTCGAAAAGCTGGCCGGAGATTTGTGAAGGCGGAGGGATGACCCCCTCCAGTATGAACTGGAAACTTGATCCACACGATTGCGTGATTCCGTGAACCGGCACTGCCATCCCTGTAAGAAAGTAGATGTTAGTGTGATATGTGGAACTGCTTCTCCATTGACGAACTGCATCCCCTCAACGGAAGAGGGGAGGCATGATGCACCTGCAGGGGTTATCAAGTTAAAGATTGGGAGGAGAATGTAAAAGGAACTTGCACGTCCTCCCTGGCGCGATCACTTCGGGTGAGCATATCTGCCAAAAACAAAACAGTGGAGAATGGAAATTAGAGTACACATTATTTGCAGAGGATCCTGCTAAAACGGCAATTCGAGTCAGCAATCAATGTGACTGATGGCGTGACTAGATGGGCTGAAATCACACGGACATGCAGAGACCCGTTGTGTCTAAAGAGAGTGCATGAAGGGCGCGGCGTTGGCCTGAAGGAGACTTGAGTCTGCCAGTGATGATGGACCGCTCCGTTTGACCTGCGAGAAGGAAGGAGTGGTTAGACAGGTGACATGTAGCATCGTCATCGGTAAAACAACCAGCCAACGGCTACGTTGGTAGTCGTGATCAACGAACTTCCAGCATAGGCCACCATTTAAACCACAACTAGCAAAATGTAAAATTGCCGACATAATCATGAACAGCTGGTAACCATTAAAACCAATATATGGAGTGCTGAAGCGACCCACTGGTGGGCAGTGAGCAAAGTGAGGCCTGCCATAGAATTCCTAGGAACCCAATACACGATACGGAATCAGAAAAGACATTTTAACCATACAAAGACGCTAGAAGGATATGTTACATACACAAATGACACAGCTTCTTAATTAAAAGCTCAACCATGTGGAAAACACCTATTATTGCATAGATAATAGCTTGTGTGACATACTGGCAATTGATGACCATGGGCCGGCGTGCCGTCATTTTGGTTCGAGCTTTGGTGTAAGACCCCCCAAAATTGAGAACCCAGATAGCTGAGAACGTCGGGGACGTCACGGCATACCTGGGACATCACAGATCAGCGGTAGCTGAGAGTAGTTTGAGCAACGGCAAGTGCATGCAGAGAATCACCCGAGGAAGGCCGTGTAGACTTCCTACCAGAAGGTATGGGGCGCAATCCCAGATGATTAAGCAGAATGCAGCGATGAACTGGCTTCCCGCAGCCATGCACAAGGAGTGATACCTGACCCGAAGGTCCAGCAGGCAAGTAGCCTAGCCTAAAGCCTATGCAGCCCAGCGAGCAGTGAGGCAAATTAAGAGGCTACACAAAAAGACAACTGGTTTGGCGACGGCTCAACCAAGGTAGACATCGAGATAACCACAGTGAGTGTAGAACATCAATTAAACAGGTCTTAATACAGGGTTGGGTTCAACGGCAGCGTGGAGCAGGCCAGCAATTTACAGCACAAATGCATAAAGGATTATAAAATCAGCAGGAATTATGTAAGGAGGCTTAAGTGAAAGTTAAACCGTGTCAGACAAGTCAGTTTGTTTGCTGCCCGCCGAATATCGTTGGCAAGCAGGTTGCATGACTGTGGGTGGAGTGTAGCCCAGCCTCGAGGAGCTTGGGAAGAGAGCACGATAACCTTACCAACCAGGCGCTGAAGCTTGAGAAATTGTTGCGAAAGCGACATGGGCCTGCAACAGAGTTGCGCGAGGGCGGCGACCCGCAGTAGGCTATCGTGAATTGAAGGCTGCAACAGCGTGGCGTGACTGGCTCGATAGGCAGAGATTAGCGATGAAGCGACATGCAATGGCCCTGACTGAAGGGACGACAGGTCTGAGCGCGCAACAAACGAGCGGTAGGATTGTAACAAATGCGCCACTGAGGGGCAGAAAGGCGAATGTAAAAATGCAGAGAGCCCAGGTCCACGGAAGCCTGAGCTAGGGACGTCAAAGTCAGCGTACTGAGAAGCAGAAGCAGTGTTAGGTGGTACATATTTAAAGAGCCCACTGAATTCCTATAGGCTAAGCTGATTGAATGAGTGAATGATCAGATTGCAGGGCTTTCGAAAAGTAGGCAAAGCTAAGATTGGCTCGATGTAAGCATGGGAGGAGTAAGCTACACTACGAGTCTTCCTAGTAGAACTTTTCGCTGAAGCTATCATTTCTGACACAAACAACAATTGACTACTTTTACCACTGCTAGGCAGAGATGGCAAAAATACCCACTTTCCATACTCAAGAAGAAGTACAAATACTTAAAAAAAATACTCTGGTTTAACTTCTTTACTCAAGTAAAAGTAACAAAGTACAGGCATGGAAATTTACTTAAAGTATAAAAGTAAAAGTAAAAGTAGTCTTGTGAATGACAACCATTTTTTATGCAACAGCACCTGGACAACACAAATGTTACCAGAGTGCAAGAGTGCCAGTCTCTCTTTTTAAATCTTCCCATAACCTGTTTGGCAATTTATTGGCTTTCTCCCCCAACATTGCACTGCCTACTTTAGAGGGCAGTGTGTTCTTTTGGCCTACCATCAAATGTTGGACATCTTTAGAAAGTTAAGATCCTGTAGTTTCTTAGGATGCACTGGAACAGAGTTACAGAGCCTAGAATATTGTTTTTTTCTTTCTGCGAGAGCATCTCTGAACCGATTACATTCCAGCCCTCTAGGTCACTTGATATGATTTTAGAAACACAATTGAGCCCTAGCACCAGCGAAGCTGTATGCAAAAGTAGATCAATATCAAATAAAAAATCAGTATTTTAGACCATTATTTGCCAAGGTATGCTCATGCGTTTTGTAATGCCTTATGGAAACTCCTCATAGGACTTTTGGTTACCCAAAATGCATACTGACAATAAAAGTCTGCATTCCTGAGGTTTCTTGTAGACTATTTGGATTGTGTGCAGTTTCTGATATAGGCCTACAGTAGAATGACTACACAAAATGGAAAAATTACACACATGGCACTATTTTTGCATTTTCTTTGTTGGCTTCATGCGTGTGTATAAGATGGACTATACATCTGCACAATTAATATTGGATAAAACAACATGAATATTTAATTCCTATGGATTCCTGTGAATATTTCAAGACCAGGAATGTAGTGGTAAAATAAGAGGTGGGTAAACTATGAATTCTGTGATCACAGTAAGGTATCAGATTTTTAGAAAAGGCATTCAGAACATGTTTGATGATGGTGCGGTTATTGTCAAATGTTTATGTAAATGTTTACGGTCGATTATTAGTGGAGTAATTTACGAGATAAAAGTTGATTCCATCACGATTGCAGAACGTCATTAGTTTCTGACGGCGCTACTCGACCAGGGATCGACCAAGGGAAAAAAGGTTCTGGGAGGGTGTTTGGCTCGGGGTCATGGTGCAAAGGACCCTAGGCTGAAATTACTCCGAACCATCGCTTTAAAACACTGGTCTTGTTTTCAAGTGCAATCAATAATTTAATTGTACATTTTGAAGAAACTTAAATCAGGGATTAAACTGTACATAGCAAAAAAGTCAGGGGACAGACATTTTTAAAATTTGGTTTAGGGAAAAATTTAACGCACATGCACTATTACTTCACAAAATCTCACTCCAGCCAAACACCCAAAGTTGGCAACCCTGTATTAAGTAAGTATAAGTAAGTATATATACTCTTTGATCCTGTGAGGGAAATTTGGTCTCTGCATTTATCCCAATCTATGAATTAGTGAAACGCACTCAGCACACAGTGAACACACAGTGAGGTGAAGCACACACTAATCCCGACGCAGTGAGCTGCCTGCTACAACAGTGCTCGGGGAGCAGTGAGGGGTTAGGTACCTTGCTCAAGGGCACTTCAGCCGTTCCTACTGGTCGGGGTTCAAACCGGCAACCCTCCGGTTACAAGTCTGAAGTGCTAACCAGTAGGCCACGGCTGCCCCGACTATTAGCAGGTACATTGAAAAAGAACGTTCAGCAAAAGGCCTAATGAACAGATTAATTTCCAACCAAAGTAGCTCTACTGCAGACCTTTCTTGACACTGATAGATGGTCCTCTTGTTCACAATTTTTGCTTCTTTGACAGTGTGCAGAGTCGGTGGTGATAGCCTTTCTTCACCTTGAAGAAGGCAACTAGTGTCGTGCTGCCAAGTGCAAGCATAAATGCTTATAGCGCTTTGGTGATGTCATACACTCTGCGTGCAGTGACCAATGGGTTGAGTGTGTAAAAGCTTTTACAGTTGTAGGTTATATAAAGCTCTAATAATCTGTCAAATGTCAATTCCATATATCCAAATTTCAGATTGAATGTGTGCAAGGAATATGGGACTTCATTTGGATAGTGATGAGAGGCTGATTGGGGTAGAAAACATTTTGTGTCCCCCTATTGTAAAGAGAATGTAGGCTAAGTTTGATATAGAACAATAAAGCATGGTCAATTTCAGAGCAGACGTTCAAGGAAATCAAGAAGATTGGAAGTAGGCCCAATATTTGAAAAAGACATTTCATCAGACTTTTTCTTTAGAGAGCATCGCCCCTTAAAAAGACATCTGTTTGCTTTGTAATTTTCCAAAACATTCAGTTGATGAAATCGGGGAGGTTCTGGTAGAGTATTTTCTAAATATTCTGGTGAGTATTGTAGGCTGTACAAAACAGACAGCATTCGTGCATGTAGAGAAAAGGATTTGTTGCGTTCTTGGATAAAATTTGACAAATCTGGGCTGCTGCTGAGCTACCCACATGAATAGCCTATAACAAAGTGCGTTGCTGTGTCGAGAGCACATCAAATCCCTCTTCAGTGGGAACAAGTAGGTCAACAAATCAATACACCTCTCAATGGTCGGCTCCTTAAGAGGTTCAAGTCATCTGGGGAGCACAAATACAGAACCAATGCAACAGCGTACTACATCTACAGTACAAAAAACTCTGTCGTACAGAGTCACTGGGCAGAGACTCCTAATCAATGCAAGTTCACTGCTTTCCGTTTTACACACAACATCAGAACCATCTTTTTTGAGGGTTTTTGGATAAATCAGTAGGCCTATGGCACACAGTGTGTAAAGTCAGAGGGAACAGGGACACGATTGGTACAGTAATAGGTGCCTTTTCTTTCATAACTATGTCATGTTTTTTAATAGAATGATGACTACCATGAAAGACACAGAGAGGAATGGAAGTCAGATGCGGTTAGAGAGACATGCGGAGTGTCGTTGGTCCGTGTTTGACGGATGACAGGCACGGTGCTGAGGGGCGGCTGGTTATTTTTATACTCCAAGAACACAGGCCAGGTCTACAGTCTCTGCCTTCAGGACACCACGGGATTCCATTGTCTTTCAGCCGTCTTGCGACATAAACACCTGCCCCGGCCCTCAAAATGATTATACACATGCCGCGCGGCTGTTCAAGAGCTTCCCGCGCACGCGGAGCGAGTGCATTCCGTTTCTCAGCTTTCAGCCTCTTGCTCAGAGCTCAAGAATCCCTCCGTCGAGTGCAGGTCTGTTTACCCTGAATTATACAGGACGTTTATGTAATCTCTTACTCTTAAAATGAACTTAATGCAGGTGGGGATAGCCTTGTGTGCTTCCTCTTCTCACCGGCCGTGTTCCAGGAAGATGTTTATCTCATAACTACCAGCCAGTGTTTAATTATATATGGCTCCTGTCCTCTGCCCAGACCTGCTGTACTCTACAGCAGGCTTCTGAATTTAATTGAGAATGACTCCTAAATTCCAATTCAATTCTTGAATTTGAATTGAATTTGAATTGAGGTCAAAAACAGGATGTAGAATTATACTGTCACAGCAGCCAAGAAGGCCCCATTCAGCAGAAAGTGACATTTCCCATGGTGGTAAAAATGCTGCTACCTACACCTCTAACTTCACACACACACACACACACACACACACAAAGCCTTTGGGGAATTGATGAATTACCAGGTCTCTGGGGAGGAGGGTGACGGTGGGTTGAGGAGTGTATAACGCTGTGATTGGCCTTTACTACGGTGTTCATTTTAGGACATCCTCAGACTCAGAAAAACATCGGTCATTTTCAGACAAAACTGCCTCAGCGTAAGAAAAACCTCTGTCATCCTCAGATAAAACTGCTTCAAACCAATCTGCCTCAGAAAAAGTGGAGTCAGGTCTCAGAAAAAATGCTGTCAGAAAAAGTGGAGTCAGGTCTCAGAAAATCAGGTCTCAGAAAAAACGCTGTCAGAAAAAGTGGAGTCAGGTCTCAGAAAATCAGGTCTCAGAAAAGTATTAAGTATTAAATAAAGACAAATGTGCTATGCCATGATGTAATACCATATAATACCATTATAAAACGTTAGCAGTTGTCATTGTCATTGCACAACAATAATAGACAGACATAAAGATAGACAGGTACTTGAAATGTAATCCCCAGGGGACAATAACTGCAGCGTTGTTGAATTAATTTGATATGAGATGTTATCTTAACGTATTTAGAGAAATGTGCCTTGTTGTTGGTACCTGCTATTTCATGTATTATCATAATGGTATTATATGGTATTACATCATGACATAGCACATTTGTCTTTATGGGGGTTTGGGAATAATGATGTGATGATAATGATGCGGTTTCTTACTGGTAGGTAGTGTACAACTGGGAAAGCGGTTAGCAAAAGTAAGAAATAATGGTCCAGGTGTCGTTCTGGACTTTTTCGTGGTGGAAAAATGTTTAACCCACTTTTCCCTAGCTCATTGAATGTACCGTAATCCTCACGAAAAACAAATTATTTTGCTGTATGTAGTGCGTAGCTTACTCGGTATGTGCCTTACAGCAGCTGCTAATGTTACTAGCGAAGTGAGGTTAGCTAAGTTACATCCATGGATTTCCTACAATGCGTATACCATTGGATCACTTTCTACCTTTACTTATAATTTCTACATCTAACCAAGCACCAAATATAACATGCCAGTGACCAGGCTTGGAATTTCACCATTCTGGGGGCAAGGCCACTTGGCCTTCAGTTGGGCATATTTGGTGGGGGGCACAAAGGCCACATGGGCACCAAGGCCAAAGTTAACTATACAGTAGTAGGCTATAAAAATTATCAAAGTTGTATTTAGCCTATTCACTGCAGTAGACCTGCATCATTGTATGAAACATTACAAAAACATGAAACATGACATATTACATTTAACTGTAAATCATCTGATCATCTAATAAAAACAGATATCTAGGCTATATATAACATTTATTTTATATTTGGCCTGCTATGAAATCATGTATTGAACAATTTAAATTTAAGCACAGCTCATCTTTAAGAAACTCAAATAGCCTAGATGCATGCTTAGCATTTTGTGATCAGGCTACTTTAATAAACTCTTAGTCAGCCGTCCTCTGATTTACCAATATCTAGGCGATATTTGTAACATTTATTTTGTATTTGGCCCGTTATGAAATCATGTGGAACAATTTAAACACATTGTAAAACTTAGCCCAAATTTGGAGACATCAATGCATGTCGAAATTTACTGCAAATTCAAAACTGGAACGGCTAACTGTACAGGGGACTGCTTTACACCTTTATGTTCGGTAAGGTCTGCTGTTTATTCTGATATGTGGTTTGTCATGTGTTAAAAGAAGGGTTCGTAAAGTATTCCACCGAGATGAATGGGTAGGGAGATCATGGACCTTAAAACCTTCAGTAGAATGTATGATTAAATTGAATTATATTATTTACTTTTCATGAACCGTTCAACAGCAATTATCGGCTAACATCGTTTAAAAGCTGAGAAAAAGCTCTTTCATGTGACATCACTTGTGATGTCTGTGTGATGAATAGGCGCGAGTAGTTCAACTGAGAAGAATGGGTGAATTTGGACGCACTTTCTTGCGATGTCACTTTCTCCACTGTGTAAAAGACTAAATTAATTTGCGCTGTGAATGCTAAGATTATTTTGACAGGCCGCAGGCTAAATAAAAATCGCTATTAGTAGGACACAAAGCAGAATATTGAAAGAAGGGGGCACCAAGGCCACCGTGGCCTGTAAACCTATGATTTTCAAAGGGGCTACCACGGTCGTCGTCACCGCCGTGAAATTCCTACCCTGCCAGTGACAGAATAACGTATTAAGCATAATATTAAACTCACCGTTCTGTATCCGTCGTCTTCTTCTGTCCCCACAATAACTTTTCATTTGAGACTTTTTCGCCTGACTCTGACTCTTTTTTTCTGAGACCTGATTTTCTGAGACCTGACTCCACTTTTTTTCTGACAGCGTTTTTCTGAGACCTGACTCCTCTTTTTTCTGACAGCGTTTTTTCTGAGACCTGATTTTCTGAGACCTGACTCCACTTTTTCTGACAGCGTTTTTTCTGAGACCTGACTCCACTTTTTCTGAGGCAGTTTGGTTTGAAGCAGTTTTATCTGAGGATGACAGAGGTTTTTCTTACGCTGAGGCAGTTTTGTCTGAAGATGACAGATGTTTTTCTGAGTCTGACACCTGAGTCTGGTTTTTCTGACGCTGAGGCAGTTTTGTCTGAAGATGACCGATGTTTGTCTGACACCTGAGTCTGAGGATGTCCTAAAATGAACACCGTACTTTACCCTCGGTGATGAGAATGCCTCTCTGCCCAGATCATCCTCCCAGGAGAAGGCACTCCGCTGGCCTCCCTCTCTAGCACAGCGCCGGCATGCACCAGTTAGCACACTCACTACCCGCATCCTCTGTGGGGCTTTGAACATTCTAACATAAGATTCCGATCTGCAACAATTCAAGGTTCTAAAATTCTATGTTGAATTCAATGAACCCAGATGTTCTGGCTTGGCATCAGTTTGTGAGCCTGAGTGAAGATATAACCTCAGAGATGAAGAGCATTCTGATGTATCTTTTGTCTTTGGGATCAACATGCCTCCACTTTAGTGCTGTCCCACAAAAACAATCGGCGTTTTTTGCTTTCTTAAATTAATCCTATGTACTGATCTCCATCATGCTCATGCCAAAGATACGCATGATAAATTAAGCTGCTGGGAGAGTTACTGAGAGAGAATACTTTGTTTCGCCAGGCTAAAATGTCCAGTATATTATGAGTCTATTTATGTGCCACAACTATTTTATGATATAAAGTAGCATACTAAGCCAAAGTTGGTTGACAGTTGATTAAGCCACAGGAGCATCGATGGCATATTTTGATGAATATTTGATGATTCCATGATGGCATGGTTTTGATGGGAGTGTAAACCAACTTGGCCTGCTCCTATTCTAGGGGGGGAAATCTACCATGGCTACCATACCTGCATGGCAGGGGGCTGTGGGGGAGAGAGTGAGGGGCTGCAACTGCACAGTAAAGGCGGGTGGAGGCCTCTGCAAAAAAAAAGTGACATCATGCCCTTTTGAATCAGATCATAATAATCAACCCAGCCTCAAAACACTACCGGCCGACCGGGAATTCTCCCGATTCTCCCGATTACCATTCCATTACTGCCACTGGTGTCTAAAGTGGAGCAATAAACAGCTAACTAGGGATGTTGCTGGAGAACGGTGCTGAGGGGCTCAAGGAATGCTATGGCATGAGACATGGGTATGGGACTTATCTAGGGACATGATACAAGGTCAAGGTCATTCACTGTAAAAGCAATTTACTACATTATTCAAATGCTTTCCTATCCCAGTCCAGTAAATGAAGGCCAGGACTCGCAATCTAAACTGCATGTGCAACACTCTCAACATGCAAAAGATCTCATTGGATAAATAGTGTTCATAACAGATGTAAACAGTGCCTTGTTTCCTGCCTCGGTAATTAGATTCTCTAATGAGGTATAGGTCATTACAGAGAGAATACAGAAGCTATGCAGAACATATACGTAGTCAGCTCAGCTACTGTGGGCCCTCAGTTATTCTTTCAAAGTCATTCCATTCACGGTTCATTTACAATCTAACAATGAGGCCAACCTGTTTTTGCCTGTAAGGCTCTGTGGCTTAGCGGCAGCATTAAAGATTGCTTAGGCTATGTGTTATTCACAATAATCGTTTGTACTCATGTAATGAAATGGTCTTCCCATTAGATCCATGATCATAAATGGCCTGATTAGCTTTAATTGCAAAAACGTTGATCCACCACTCTTGCCACAGCCTGAGAACAACTCCTGACCTTGTGTGAACTGCAGTGTTTTTTGTTTGTGTTGCAGGAGGGAATACACACACAATGAAATATGATCCAATTAGGTATGTGGAAACAAAAGGGAGGGGGGAGGGGTAGTCAACAACCCAGAATGACCCAGAATTCCTCAGTCTGACCCAGAACGACCCCAAAAGACCCAGAACAACATAATACATTCATATAGCTCTTTGAATACCCAAAGTGCTTTACAATGAAGGGAATAAATGTCACCGCAACAACCACCAGTGAACAGCCCCAGTTCACATCATAAACCCATTAGGGAGAAGACAACATGCATGAGAAGTGTGATTACATGTGCAGCATGATTACAGCGTATGGTCTTGTTCTACACTGTAAAAAGGGAAAGTCAGGGCTGTCCAATTTGTCAGTGTTACACAACCTTATTATGTTTGAGTAGTCATTCCAATTGAGCATTTATTTTTTCTTATTGAATCACATGTAAGCATATGCACTGTCAAAAAAGAGGGGTTGTCACAGTTTGAGCCCCAAATTATGTTCCTCTTTAAAACACAATGCTGTTACGCTGAACTAATACTTTGCCACAGCAACGAATTTATCCAATATCATCATGTAAGATCAATGTGACGCACTGAACTTCTGAACCAGGAAGGCAAGTGATCACATCCCTTGGTATCACTAGAGACTTTCTAATGAGGAGACACAGCACTCTTGAATTTCCCCTTGGGGATCAATAAAGTATCTATCTATCTATCAAAATATCCTCCATAGAAATGCATGGAGTTAGTTTGTAACGCCATTATGGCAGTTGTCCACACATATCACACCCCTTCCGCGGCAAAACGTCAACATGTGAATACATTGAGCCAATCATGTGCTGTATTGTGAATACATTACATTGAGCCAATAATGGGGTGTGTTGTGAAGACATCGTGCCAATCATGTGTTGTGATCTCGCTGCTAGAGCAAGATTAGTGTCGTGAAGCCTTGCGCACATGCATTTCTGCCGAAATAGACGCCCGATAAGTGCCCAAAAAGCGTTGCAATATGGCCGCCGAGTGGAGGGACTTGCCTAAAAAGACTTTGGTATCACCACTTCATTGTCTTCACATAAGTCTTTGCAAGAACAACTGAGATAATCAAGCAGCTAGTTGTGCCTGCAGACTAGAAGAATTTTGGAGCTGGGTTGTATCATATGTTATGCTTTGAGATGAGCCGTGCTTTGTTCCCACCATGAGTGTGTTAGCTATTGAGCATGTAAAATCAGTGGCGTAAAATCAATAATTCTTTATTGTAATAAGTGCTTCTGAATACAGTGGCATGACTTAATCAAAATGTTAAATCTCAATTGAGTAGCACTGTTGCAAGTTATCTTGAGTTATCATTGGCACTGCAATATTAGTGGCAACATGAATGCCTATAGGTACAGGTCTCAACTTGTATAACACAATGATGTTGAAATGACATGTCAAACTCAATTTGAAATATTTAATTGGAATTAGTGGCTCAAATTGGGTCACCACGGCATGAATGAATTTGTAAACAGAAAGAAAAATGCCACTTCAATTTTAAACATCTAAAATCCAAAGGGGTTAGCTGTAGCTTTGTGGCTTTCTGGGGCTCATGGATTATTTGGTAGCATTTCATAGTGTGATGGCTTTTACTTTTGCACTAGTTACTGTGTAAAGTTTGAGATGTGCCTTTTTGTTTTCATTTTAAGATTAAATTTAAACTTAATTTGAATCCAGTAGTAAACATTTTTCAGCTATATTGTTCAATCTGTGTCTGTTTTCTGAATGGTCTCTTTTTTTAGTCCTATAATGGAATGGCTGATTGTACGATAACCTTTTCACAGTTTGTGATAGAAATTATGTAATAGGCTACAAAGAACCAGAGATAGGAAGGGCAGATAGAGAATGACAAGACCTGTGTCAGGACACACAGACTCAGACAGAAGATTAAGTTCAAGGTTTTCAGAATTTAATGATCCACAAGGTTAAACAAGGAAGTCGTAGGCCCAAGGCTCAGCAAACACACAGGAGACACAAGTTAACGGAAATTAGGCAAAAGGTCCAAAGCACAAAAGATCCAATAAAGAGTTCAAGTAAGAGGTCCAGCTGTCGCAATCCAGTTCCGGCAAACACTGGTGTAGGCGTGGGAAGACTCTAGTGATTCTAGATTAGAGTCATTCTAGATTAGAGTCTAGTGATTCTAGATTAGAGTCATTCTAGATTACAGTCTAGTGATTCTAGATTAGAGTTCTCTAATTCAATAATCAGGGGAAAGTGAATGGGAGACATGAGCTATGAGGGACTGATTGATGCGCGTGGCTGAGGGATTTGTCGTGTTTGAAGGTGGGTGAGTGTGGCTTCTGGGGAACCTGAGAGTATTGAAATAAGAGTCATACGATCTAAACCTTCTTGTCACAGCGTCTAGCACAGCATCTAACTCACAAACTAGATTCAGGATACCCACTCGAACTAGGTTAATTGATCAACAAAGTGACATACTGTATCAGTGATGAGAAGCAATAGAAGATAGAAAATAGGTTTTTGTTGCCATGCATCTCCCCAGTAAGATGCCAACATGATGCCTACAGGCCGGATTCACAGACATTTTCTTAACATACATCTTAAGTAGATTCCTAAGAAAAAAATAAGAAGTTCCTAATATTTTCGTGTTTCTGAGGAACTTCTTTGTTTTCCCACTTAAGAACTTAGATAAGAATGGCCTGCATCGTTCAACAGTGCCCATACCCAAATCCACCACTGGACCTGAAATCCTGTCATGAATGACAGTTAACACAGGGTACAGTAGGTCTGAATATATGTCATTCACACTGATATTCTCCTCTCAGAGAGTGGAGGAAGGACTGGTAAAAGGCATCCTTTACAATGCATTCCCCTAGTACATCAGAGTTATGTTCATACTTTGTTGCGAATAAAAATGAAAGGACGCATATTTAGTTTATTACTGCTTATTACTTCTCAAGCAGAGGGGGACCTTGAGAGCAAATCTTGTTAAGGGTGTCTTTAAATTTTGCAAGGATCATTTAATCACTTTATCAATACCATATGGAAAAACCGAACACATGACGGCTGGACCATGAAGCCTACCATGAAGAGGCAGGCATAAAAGACACACATTAGTAAACAAAAACACCTGTGGCTCTGGAAATGGTTGGGCTGTGTGTGCATCTGACAAATTAGGCCCAGAAGATGTGATGTGATGTGTGAAATTCTGGATGTTGTTTTGTACAGGGAAATAATTAGGCACGCTTCTGTCTTCCAGTGTATCCAGACTTGGCCACGTTGGCGATCGTTCATGACGAACGCTCACCGCATTCTCACTGTTTGTCTGTTATCCATCAGCCTCCAGCCTAATAAGAAGGAATGGCAACTGAATCCATGCCTGTGTGAGCTGCCTATTGTGTCTGAGGGGGGGGGGGTGGGGGGGGGGTTTTGGATGTTGTGATGCAGCGTGCTTTTTCACAATGGTGTGCGCTAATTGCACACATCATCTACCTCTGAGGAGTGCACTCAAGCCCACTGTATAGGCACTGACAACTGAAAGATTTAAAGGCAGGGAGTACACACACACACACACCACCCCACCATGTTTCAGCATACTTTTACATGTGGATGAAATGTTTGTGCATTGGGGGTGGGGGGGGGGGGGTCAAGGCACCCAGCAGGAGCATTTCTACATGACTGATGTTTCTGGTATGACCCGATTTGGGGCCAGTGTGCAGGTTGTTTGACAAAAGCTGGTCACAGAAGGACGTTAAAAGAGAGCTGGTCTTAAAAAAACAAAACAAATTGTGATGTCAGCTAGCACCTGACAGATCCCCCAGGTTTAGGCTTATGAGTCTTAGGCTACCTGGTTATCTTATGAAGCTTAAGACTACTGGGTCTCGTAGTAGGATCGCCCACCCCCGGTCCGATGTTTATCTGGAAGAGCCTAGGGGTACTTCTGCTTTCGAAAGGGTTGGTCATTTTTTGTAGTTTTATATTTTGGAAAAGTGTGTATATCCCAGGCTTGTTTCAAAAAATAAACATAATATAAATGTATGTAGGTGTACCTGGTTGGGTGTACTGTACTGTATATACAGGTGTATGTAACATGGGGGGGACTCTAGCTTAGTCTTCCTCTTCAGTTGAATCATCACCAGGCCCTCCCACCATGGCTCCCTCTCCCTGCCTTTCCTCCCCTGACTGAAGCACAGGGACACAGCAAAGCAAGCAAATTGGATTTAGCAAAGCACGTAGCAGAGTCACGTCTTCAATGAAATAGCGCTTGCACTGCAGTGTGCCCTGTATTTCAGAGAGTATTTTGGATAACTTTACTGCATTATAAGGAGCCTGATGAGCTGTTTGGTGTTTCATGCCCCCAAAGTCATCTTCAAGGCAGCGCTGCATGGAAGGCACTAAGTTAAGGCGAGGGTTAGGGTTAAGGGTTAAGGTTAGGGGCCTTGAAGTCGACAGACGCAGCGCTGCCTTGAAGTTGACGGTGGGCTTAAAACACCATCGAGCGCCTGATGAACAAGAGAACGCAGCGTATTGTATTTCAGAAGTGCCACTTCTGAGAGGATCTTCTCCTCCCACTCTATTCTACTGGGCTGGTTGTTAATGGGCCTGCTGACAGCTCCTTTCCTTCCTCCTGACACTGATGAAGCCGTTTCCTTACTCTGCATACAAAAGTCCTTAAGTGCCTGGCAAAAAAACTGCCTCTGTATTTTCATCTCAACCCCTCTAAGCTACAGTATATCAGGCATTTGAGGTAATGCAATAAAAGGAGTCTTTCTCTCTCTCTTTCTGTCTTTCTGTCTTTCTTTTTTCTTTCTTTCTTTCTCTCCCCTCTTTCTGAGTGTGTGTGTGTGTGTGTTTCAATGCAGTGTTTCCCAAAGTTCAAAGTTCTGAGGAGTTTCTTTCTTTCTGGTTTTAAGACCAGATGTCTCCAGAGCCTCCTCAGGCAGAAGCAAATGTCTTTTTTTTCGGCTGTGGCTTTTGTAACATCAGAGGACCCCTGCTCAGGCCACTTCTGTCCGTAGTCATTTGGGTGCTCAGCAAAGCGGTGTGAGCTAACGAGATGAACAGTTAAAGCAGGGTGCAGTGTGCTGTGTCGTGTGATTCTGTGCTGTATCTCTCTCTCTCTCTCTTTCTGTGTGTGTGTGTGTGTTTGAGTGTGTGTGTGTGTGTGTGTGTGTGTGTGTGTGTGTGTGTGTGTGTGTGTGTGTGAATGTGTGTGTGTCATATTTGAGCATGAGCAATATATAGAGCACACCCACATTGTTTTTTCATATGTTGGATGCATCACATTTCTTGATGTTGACACACACACACACACATACACACACATACATACACACACACACATACACACACACACATACACACACACACACTTTGGGGGACCGGCGTATTTACCCTTATTGGTCTCCAGTTTGTCGGCAGGGCTGGGTGTGAAGATGACTGTTTTTTTTTTCTTTTACAGTGCACTCAGAGAATAGCCTGGCCTCGGCCTGCCTACGTACGGATCGCGAGGACTAAGAAATATCTATATGGCTCTGGTTGAATTCAATGAACTGCAGATATTCTTTAGAATGTTCATTTTCCAACATTCCTGTCATACCGGTGCGACGGTGCACCTTTAAGGGTTTTAGATAGCCATAAAGTGGTTGTTATGAAGTAGCCTACAGTATAGGCTACAGCTCTATTCTGCAGCGCTGTCAACACCATGTGAACAAATGCCTATCACTGTGGTCTCAGCTCATGAACAAGGCATAGACAAAACATATGGAAATAAGAATGAACACCCCTGTTAAAGCCTATAATAATGACTGACATGCTTCATAATCAGTCATCATAAGTCGGTGTGCCTTGGCATTTTTTGCTTTGACCTCTGATGTGCCTTAGCCCCAAAAAGGTTGGCAACCTCTGCAATACACAATCCTGTTCATTCAACCACTCACCACAGAGAGATGATACCTGAAAACTGAACTCCATGCACATTCGATTAAATAACAGCTATTACATAAAAGGGATTACTGATAACATTCAATTTACCCTACTCTGGCTTGTAGTTCAGACTTGAGCAGAACAGTCAGCAGAACTTGATTGACAGGTCTCTGTGATCTGCGTAACTGATCTATTTACACAGATGAAACAGCGGCATCTTGGGTACTGCTGTTGGCTTTCAGCTTTGGGCCTGGTGCTTGCTGTGCTTGAACTTGGTCCATGTTTATCCTCTTGATTCAAATCTGTTCTTGTGAACAGACAGTGGAACTAACATGGAGTCTATTTTGGTTTTTCCCTAGCAATGTTTGACTCCAAGTGCCACTATTTCAAACTTTATGATCAATGGCCTAAGGAGAAAACTTTGGCATTTGGTCAGAAGGTGGAGTTCAAAACAACCAAGTCTGCCTGCTGTTTCTCATTTATCACCTAAAAGTGCTGCTCTGCTAACAGTGGCGTCCAGTTTGACTAGAGACACTTCATCACATTTTTTGTTTGTGCGAATCCATTTGTCAGTGTGGACATGAGGTGGAGGCCAAACAGATGGACATACTGGACAGACAGAAATGTGGTGGTCCAGACCTGACTGGACAAGCATGAAGAATCAGAAGCATATGGTTACCTACAAAAAATGGTGTGAAAGTGCTCAGCAAACACATCTTGACGTGGCTTTAAATGCAACTAAGCACTAAGAATCGGCGACGTTTTACCTCTGTGAGAGTAACAGAGACAGCAGGGAGTGTTGCTTGGGTAAGAGTTGTAGGGAATACGTTGGGTGACTTCTCTTCAGAGTAAAAAACACTATCTAAACGGGCTCATCGAAGAAGACCTTGTATAAGATAGTACTTAGTCAGACAACAATGACAAACTATGGTGGTGACCGCTGAGCCACTTAGTCTGCTTATCTGCAGTGGTCTGGCCATTGAACCTCTCTGAAGGGCAAACTTCAAAAGTGAAAGGGAGAGTTTAATGGATTTTAGGGGAAAAGCTCAAACAACTTTTGAAGTTTTATTGAACCAAGGTCAACTGATGTTTGACAAAGCTGCATACAGCTTTAAGTCTAAAATATTATTTACGACGGCACAAAAGAACAATAACAAGACAAATAATAATAAAAAAAATGGTTGATCAGTTCTGTCTCTGTCATGTTCCTTCTTAACTTATCTAAACTTGCAGGTCATCCAGCTCATTTACCTCAAAATGTTACTGTATGGTACCACACGCGAGGTGCACCCAGTCGCCCATGATCGTCAGCGATGCATGCCCACTAGATTTATTTCAGCTTGGCATTTCACTGGACCGAGGCACACGCACAATGTTTCATATGCTGTGTCTGTGGGCAAGTGTGGTGCACCCTGCCTGGGCCCAAGTCCCCACATGCCTATGGTCAGACGAGACCTGCTCACAGATGTCATTACTGTGCCAGTCTATGTCACAACAGCCCCCACCATGAAACCACAAGCACATGTCAGATTGGGGTCGAACCAGAGAGAAGGAGGGAGAGAGAGAGAGAGAGAGAGTGTGTGTTGGAGAACTGTTTTTATTTGGACAACAACAGGGCTGTGGGCCTATCTAAGACAGAGGTTAAAGAGTGTAAGGGATTACGGGGGCATGACCCTAATATGATGAAGGGTTGAAGGGTTTCTTTGTCGTTGTATCAATATCAAGTGCACTAAAGTGAGTGACACATGTGCATGGATGGTTTAATATGTACAAGACTGCCTGGAATTGATGATCATAGCCAACATGGCTGCTATGCAAATATTTCCCCCGCGGTAGGGGAAGGGGCCCAATTGATTTGTTTGGGTGCATAGACTCCTGTAGTGAATTACCCACTCAGGCTACACACATATAATTGCAGTGTTAGTCAGTCTGTGTCCAGTCTACCTCATGAAGTGGTGATTTGGCACTACAGTGACAAGGTCTCAAGGTCTCCGTTGTTGCTGGAGCAGTGTTCTGTGTGGTGCTTTGTTATCCTCAGATCAGACCTCTTCAAGCCAATCTTTCACATCATGTTTATACCTGCAACCTAATTAAAGCACTCTCAATGATGGTATTCATGGTAGACCTCCCATGCAGGCTAAACCAACCCCAGGCTAGCACAGAGATTCAGACCCAAAGCATCTTGTAAGATGTCCGGGTCTGGAATAATTCTTGGAGAAATGGATCAAGTTTTATGAGCGCAGGGACTAGTACACGCTCAGAATCAGTGTCTGAATCCCAACGGTGAGTCACAAGAGGTGAATGTAAAATCAACAACGGCAACAAAAAAGCCTATCACAGTGCCCACCGTGGGCTGTAATAAACTTTATGTTGCCTCTGGTAGTATTGAATTTATTTCCGTTTTATTCATAGATTATATATTTGGACTGATTATTTGAAATAAGCAAGAAACTGTATATCAATTTTTTATCAGCAAAGATAACGGCATATGAACAACAACATAAAAAGTATTTTGCATGCGCCTCCTGCACAACAGCAAACATTCCAGTCTGATAGTTGTTCAATCCCAATGTTGACGTCATGTACCCAAACAGACATTTCCCCTTTGCGCTCAGCGCGCACCACACCACAAGGCGCGTCCCACTGTCACAACTTATTCGTGCGTCTACTGCATATCTGGTGCAGCAATTCTGGCCAGGAAGGAGACGCACATTTATTCATTTGTCCTTTAAATGTATTCTGTTCTTTCTATTTGGTATTGGATTACACGGTTTGAACTTCGTGGACACCATCAGCCACTCTCATGTCGTTCATCAGAAGATGAACGAAGTAGGGATTGAGGACTCAAGAACACCTTCAAGCCTTCCAAGGTATCGATCTTTGTCCGTTGTAAAAGTGTTTTTTAGTTGTATATTACGTTTGCTGTTTTTTCAAGGTTAGTAATGTGCAGTTCAAATAATCATAAGTGTCTAAATAAGAACATTGCTATGTGGGCTACAGGGTGACGGAGTGAAGAGTTTTCGGTACTGAAATAAAATCGTGGATCTGACTCTGATAAATTGCATGTGTAGCGTAATTTGGTTCAGTTCAAATATGCAATCATAACAACCAATCAACGATAGGGTGCATAATCTATTAAAATGCATCCTGACATGGTCCTGGCCCTTGTGGGACTTTATTAAACTGTAAATGATCAGACTTACTCCAATAGAAAAAAAAATGTTGTTGAAATAGCCCTTTGCTACCCAAATCGAACTTAATGATATCACATGTTGTCTTTTAATTTAATAAAGTGCCCTGCCATGTTAGTTTTCATAATTTTGGCCAGTGCATTGGTAGAGTTAAGAGTTTTGTCTTATTTAATCTGAATTTTGTAAGTTTCTGAGTCTACTCCACACAGCAGCTTTGCGCCCTCGTCTTAATAATTTTGCTGTGTGAACAATGGTCAATTGCTAATGTATTTTTCATTAATGCAGCAGGCTATATCAGTAAGCATGCTATTCGTATCATTCTATGATAATGTCCGCGATACGAGGCATTTATATCCGAAAGACTCGCGCTGGTTCGCCGCGTATCGCGTAGCCTACATTGGTGAATTTGGTGTCCGCTTGCTCAGCAGTCTGAGGGCTGTGTATGGGGGAAGCAAATGTAAATAAATGGACAATTCGTTTTACCGCGTAATATCCGTTAAACTAATTATAATTCATGGATTATTCCACTGTCAAGCCATTTGCCTGTCAACTTTCTTTTAACACTATTGTGAGTTATCACCTCGGGTTACAGTAGCCTATATAAGCAATGATTCCTCAAGAATTTTGAAGACCCTCCTAATTCATTGAAAGGTTTTACGTGCTCAGAAAAAAAACCTACGATGATTTGAGGAATGAAACAACAGGTGTGGCGAACCTCAGGCTTATGCACTTCATTTTATAGGCCATACCGACTTATTTGAACACTCTAAAGCACAAACATCCATATGGCACCGCGTCTATGTGATTATATGGGTATTTAGCAGTCATTGGTGGAGGTGTCATTAACATAAACTGGACGGCCTTGTAGTTGCATCCCAGCAATATTCAAGGCAGCGCTGCCTTGAAGGCGTTAGGGTTAGGTATAAGCCTGGTAATACCCACAGGAACGTTTAGCAAATTTGGGATTTGCTTTGCAGGTCTGAGGCCGTTGAAGCCCATTTCCAATGTATCTAAAATACAAGATTGCTACAGTTCTGAAACAATTGGGTAAGACTTTAATTTAAGTTTAATTTCACTGCTAGTTATGTCCCTGCTGGAAGTCATAAGTCAATGAACCTCAATTGAGAAGGGTCTGGTGTCATCGAGGCTAGTTAGGTATGGCAGCGCTGCCTTGAAGTCGGCAGTGGGGGCCCAAAAGACCATCAAGTCATCCCAGCGCCCTCTGAAATACTAAGGCTTACATCGTCTTCCTCGCGGTCCCTGTATATTATCATCAAACGGATTGTCTTGGCTCATGGCTCTATTCAGTATTATATGTACTGCAGGCTGTGGTCTAACTGTGGTATAGGACACACTGAAATTGTTTGTCACTGTCAGTCAGTTGCACACAACCATCTACCATCTCCATCATCAATTAAAAAAATCAATCAAAAAGCACTCCAAGGCATAATGGAATGAAAAACTCAGCAATATCAGTCAAACGTTTAAATTTGTGGTTGAAGGTCATGTGTTATGGTATGGCTGTGAGGAGCTGTTGTTAACAATACACAAGAGGTTTGGAAACAGCCGTCCCAGCTCTGTGTATTTTGAATACAGAAGCTGGCAAGAATGTTTTGTTTTCAGAGTGGTTTGTTTGTCTGTTTTTTTTTTTTGTCAGCAGGATTACAGAAAAACATTTTTATAGAACTTGGTGTGGATGGGTCAAGGAAGAACCCAGGGCAGATTCATGAATTTAGGTTCCCTTTCGTTAGCATTACTAGATAGGGCATTTGCCTTGGCAGAAGTCTGCCCTTCTAGTTTCTAATGCTTTCAGCGTTCTGTGTTTGTGTGTCTGTCTGTTTTTCTCTCTCACTCTATCTCTCTCTCTTTATCTGCCCCCCAGCTTTGTTTTTACACACAAATTAACTTTTTGCACATCTGACCTGAAGGACAGGAGGCATTGTGCATATTCAGAGCTTATGTAATGGCAGTGCATATTTATAACTTAAACTTACTGCAAATCCAAGACAGTGAGTCTGCTTATTAGGGGCTGGATGATGTTCCTCCGGTTTGACACTTGAGACGGGGGATCGGGGCGGATTGCCTCTCAGGCAGCCCTCTCTCTCTCTTTGGAAGCTCTCTCAGGAAATCCTCCAGTGGGCTTGCTTCCCTCTCCTCCTTAGCATTATGAAGGGCATCATCACATATTATTTGCAGCTCTGCCAGTTTACTGTAAGCAGAATTGCCTCGTCATACTTGTCTCCATGGAGACACACTCGGCACTGTGTTTAGTGGTACCAAGCAGGAGACAAGTCTACATTAAAGGAAAATTCCGGTATTTAGCACTTTGAGTCCCTTTTCTGGTTTGTTTTGGATGAACTAGAGTGGTGGACACCGAAATTTTGACGATTGGTCCTGTCTCGACTTTTCTGACTCGTTTCGAATCGCCTTTGACTACTTAGAGTGGCTGCCAACAGGCATGCTCAAACATGTCATAAAACAACCCTTAACGTTCGTTTTCAAAACTGTGCAAGTGGTGTTCGTTGATGTTCCAAAACAAGTAGAGTAGCGAAATACAGTTTCTGTCGTGTTTTATTTGGCATTTTGTAAAATCTCATTGATTTCTGTTGGAAGACTCATTTGCGTTGATATTATTAGCCACCGTCTATGCTTCAGGCTCAAATATTGAGCGGAAGTTTATCTGTGATTTGTGAGGTTGTGAAAAAATAGTTCCACAATAGCAAATAAGGCGGCTGGAAATCATACATTGCGCCCGATATATTTGATTTTAATAATCAGCGAACACCACTAACCACTTTCGGTGAGTTGCACAGTTTTGAAAAAAGCGAACGTTAAGGGTTGTTTTAGGACATGTTTGAGCATGCCTGTTGGCAGCCACTCTGAGTAGTCAAAGGTGATCCAAAACGAGTCAGAAAAGTCGAGACAGGCTCAATCGTCAAAATTTCGGTGTCCACCACTCTAGTTCATCCAAAACAAACCAGAAAAGGGACTCAAAGTGCTAAATACCGGAATTTTCCTTTAAGTTCAGAGCCAACAGGGCTTTGGAGAGATGAAACTTAATGTGATGTCAAGCTACGGAGGCCACAGAATGCCCTGAATTTGGAGGTTATATCAAGTGCAAGGGTCAACTGATGCTGTGGATCCACAAACATTTAAGCATAAAGACAAGGTTAAAGGCTGTGTGCAGTCTTGTGCTGATTCATGTTACTGTTTCAGTGACATATCAGACTTTGAGGAACTCATTGGTGGTAAAATGTTGCCATCACGTTGAGGTTAGAAGTCAGCCATTAGCACCTCATCCTTACTTGAAAACATAAACAGTGTCTCTTCCTGGCCCATAAGCAAATTTGAAATACCCATATTACTCATGATGCACTAAGGCTGGTGAGGCACTTGCTTTAAACCCAGATGAGTAAGATAAGAACTAGAGACTTGTAGAGTAGACTAGAGACGTAGACTAGAGTAGAGTAGAGTAGAGTAGAGTAGACTTGAGTAGAGATGAGTAGAGTAGAGTAGAGTAGAGTAGAGTAGGTAGAGTAGAGGATGGGTGGGGTAGGGTAGGGTAGAGTGGGGTGGGAGTGGGGTAGGTGAGTGATGAGTAGAGTAGAGTGGGAGTAGAGAGGTGGGGAGAGTAGAGTAGAGTAGAGTAGAGATGAGTAGAGTAGAGCAGACTAGAGACTTGTTGTTGTGGTAGATGGTAAGGAAAAGGGAAGGAATTCATGTTCAAAAACGATTATGAGATGGTTGGTCATGGTGTGTGATGTATATGATTAGGTGCAAACTCACAAGAACATCTTACATTTGTAATTGGAATTAAATTTGTAGTACATGCTTTTGTGCATATATAGCATGTGTATTATTAAAATAGTTTAATTTAATATGCTTCTAAAGTGTAAGTGGTTTTGTTATTCACTAAAGTGTAATGCCAGATTCAAGTTACATTTCAAATCTCTGCTGCACACTTTTAGAACCATATCAGACATATCCAGTTATGTTAGGTTTCCATTTCCATTAAGGAGGTGACACTCGGAGAGCCAACACTCATGGTCTGTTTGCTTTCTCCTGCTCCAGTTTGCCAATCGGGGTTTTGTGCCAAAATAACCCATCTGGCAATAGATGCAGAAAGCCAGGGTGGAAGGGCTAATGCCGTGGATCACAGAGCGACGTGAATATTTGTTTCATTTTAGTGTCATACATTTTTATGCATACATAAAGTTATTTCCTTCACAATATAAATGCTATCTCAGTATAGCTTGACGACGACAATATTGTTTGTAGTGCAAAGTGCCGTATATCACCCCAACCCTCACAAGAGGCCTGTACCCCACTGGGATGAAGAACAGAGTGAGTGAGTGTAGGGTGGGGTTGAAGTTAGGGTAGGGTTGGACTGGTATCTCACACTGTTGCCAATAACACAGATGAAGGAGGACCTCCTTCTGTTGGCTACCAATGTATCCACCGGTACAGCCTCAAAAAGAGGGAGAGGGAGAGAGAGAGGGAGAGAGAGACAGAGAGAGGGAAAGAAAGTGAGCGGAGCGACAGGGCCTATATATAGCCCCAGTATCAATAGTCTTGCTACCCCTATCCCTAGTGCAGACATGCCATAGTGGCGATAAGGGAGAGATAGAGGGGAGCCAATGCTTTTTCCTTTTTTGCACTCTTTCTCTCTCTCTCTCTCTCTCTCTCTCTCTCTCTCTCTCTGCCTCTGCCTTAACACACACACGCATACACACACCCACACTCACGCATACACACACACACGCACACACACACACACAAACATTGCATGCACGCGCACACCCACACACGTTGCATGCACGCGCACACCCACACACACACACACACACACGTTGCATGCACGCGCACACACACACACACACGTTGCATGTACGCGCACACCCACACACACTGGACAAGAATGCAATAAGTGTTACCCAGTGGAAGGGTACACCTGTGTGCAAGGAACATGACAGCTGTGCTGACTTGTTGTGACTGATAGGTTAATATGGTTTGGCACTGACGTGTTTCAGGCCAGTGTGCTAATCATGTTGGCTGATGCTGCTTTGATTGTAGTAAAGCGTGTGGGGTTCAGGTAAGGGTCAAGTAGCCTTCTGTTCACTTGTGTTCACTTGTGCCAACTCTCCTTTTGAAGTGCTACAGCTTGCACGTGAAGCCGCTATTTGGAGGTGTTTAGTGTGTTCTAGACGTCGTCCGATTGGCCGTGTGTGACTATAAAAAGCCTCTGACCGCTGGCGGTGGTAAATGGTGTATTCGATTTGCATCGACTCCTCCGCCTGAATCCACTTCCGCTCTCATGTCAATTCCATCCTGTGTTCTATGCATGTTGTGCTAACCAGATCAGAACCCAAGTTTATTAAATCTCTTTCAACTGTGTGTGTGTGTGTGTGTGTGTGTGTGTGTGTGTGTGTGTGTGTGTGTGTGTGTGTGTGTGTGTGTGTTAGTGTAAGAGCTTCCATAGTCCTTTGAGTGTATGATTGATGCTCACCTGCTCATTCAATAAAAGGCTTTTCAAATGGGTCATTTCATCCAGCAGTGAAATCACCTTACTGTACCTGTGTCTACAATCAGGGTCAGCAGGCTCTTATGCCACTAATGCAATAGCTTTCTGCTGTTTGCACTAAAAAATTAAAAGCTAAAAAATTAACTGTAGTCACTGTATTGCAAAAAATAAATAAAAAATAGAGCCAAAAATAGAGCAAAGATGAATAGTGGTGTTTGGATTGGTGGTTGTTAAATTCTGTTAAATTCTGTTACGCTTTTTGAATTCAACTAAGCGAGCTCTTTCACCTAATATTGAGTACTGACAGCTATCATTTGCTTCTTTGTAAAATGCGCTCTTTGTTGTGTTTGTGAATGTGTGCATGTGCTTCTTTATCCTGTATAAATACAACCCCATTTCCAAAAGTATAGGTAATGAATACCTTGTATCTTTACTTTTGAGATACTCTGAGATACTTTTTTTTTACTTTTCCAGCCTTTTGTTGCCACTTACTTTGATGAGTTGCTGGCATAAAAATGAAAATGTCCGTATATTGTTCAGAAGATAGCACAGAAGATTGTCTGTTTCAGCATTTGATATGTTGTCTATGTTCCTTTTGCAATATGGCTTTACTAATTGGTAGATTAGTGTGATTAGTGTGATTAGTGGTGTTTTGGGAACAGCATTGTGCAAAACACAAATAAACAAACAAGTAAAAATAGAGTGCTGGTTGTACAAAGAAATAAAAGTTTGTTTAGTTGCACAAGGGCACAGACAACTTTGTTTGAGTAGCATATGCGCTTGTTTGATGTTTGAGGAGAACTGCCAGTTTCATGGCATTTGGGCACCAAACCACTGCAGCTGTGAACCCAGCGTGACATAATAACGCAGCTGACGTGACTGCAAGTCTGGTGTCTGCTCGCTCGGGCTGCAGGGCAATTGTTTCTGCTCCGGGGGGCAAGGAAGCGACGCACCCTTTCTGCCCCTGATGTTGGGGGAACTAAATTGGATACAGTGGGGAATGAAATGAAATAAAGTACCAGAGAGGCACGCAAGCTATTTGTGTCTGGTGAGGTTTGTGTGTGCTTGGATTAAGTGTGAGTCAATGAGGAGACAGAGAGAGAGAGAGAGAGAGAGAGGAAGAAAGGGAGAGAGAGAGATGGAAAGATGGTGAGAGAGAGCAGGGGGAAGATGCACACTGCACACGCATGCTGGGAATGGGAGCTCCTGATGAGGACACGAATGCTCACATGCAAGCCAGAGGGTTCTATCTCTATCTCTGTCTTTCTCTCTTTCGTGCACTCTCTCTTTCTTCCTGTATCACTTCTTTTCTCACTTTATCTCTCTCTGTATTTATCTCTCTCTCCCGTACTCTCTCTCTCTGCTTTATCTCTCTCTTATGTTTTCTCCTGGCTTGTTTGTTTATCTCAGACCCTGTGTCTTCCTCTCTCTCTCTTTCTCCTTCTCTTCTTCTTCCTTCTTCTTCTCTTTCTCTTATCAGCATATCCATCCTCTCTTCAGTCTTTGCCCGTCCCTGGGTTTGCCCAGAGGTCAAAGAGCATCTGTCATCTTGCCTTCATGCCACAATGCCCCCTCTGACAGGACAGATTAACTGCATCAAGAGGAGAATACAAATAAAAAAAACATTTGATGATGAGATAAACAAAAGCATCCTCAAATTGTTTTGTGTCTCTCAGCCACTGTCCGTCCAGTCCTCTTGACCTGAGTCTGAACGCCTGAAGAGCTCTGTTTGTTTGATACAGAGCACCCTCCTGTGTGATTCACAGTGCCTCCTTCCTTCAGAGTTGGAGTTTTTTGTTGTGTCACTTTAGCAAAAGTCACTGGTCACTTTAGATGAATGCCAAGCAGTTGCAACCTTTTACTCAATGTCACTTTCACTTGGTCACTTTAGATAAACACGAAGCAAATGCAGATGCCCTGAGTAGGACTTCCTGTGGTTGGTACTCATCAGCAGAAAGCAGGCCAGATTGAGGGGCTTTTCATTGGGCTGGATCTCAATTGTTACAGCAGGTTGTCTAAAGTGGAACATCTCATTGCCCAGCTATATATCCCCGCTCTGCAGTGAGCAGGTTTGATTAAGGCAGGGATCACATTGGCCAGTGGCAAGTTGCAGATTTCCTATATTGTTCACTATGGTTAGGCAGTGGAACAGTTGGAGCTAGTTTTGAACAAGCTGACTGTTGAAATTGGATCGCTGAGCGCAACACGAGTGGATTCAAATGTCAGTTTAGGCAATAGAAAATAGACTTTGATTAAGGTGGAGGACAATTCCCTTTGAGAACAAGACTGGGTAAAAAGTGTCTCTGAGGTATACAGATTGAGGGATACATACTGTACATGGATATAAAACAAACCAATGGACACTATGGGTGGATGGAATAGGAGAGGGGGATTCTGGGAATAAATGTCAAATCTAAAGGATTGATTTGCTTTCATTAAGAGCCCTCTAGAGTGTGGTCCCTTTAACTCTCTTGCTTTCATTTATTAGGTCTTCAGCGATTAAGAGGAAAATTAGGTGGCCATGTTGTACTATGAGAACTGGTAAAAGTGGAAGTATTGAGTCTCTCTTCCTTTCTCTCTCTTTCTAACATGCACACAGGCACACATACAAACACACACACACACACACACTCTCTCTCTCTCTCTCTCTCTCTTTCTCCTTCTCTTCTTCTTCCTTCTTCTTCTCTTTCTCTTATCAGCATATCCATCCCTCTCTTCAGTCTTTGCCCGTCCCTGGGTTTGCCCAGAGGTCAAAGAGCATCTATCATCTTGCCTTCATGCCACAATGCCCCTCTGACAGGACAGATTAACTGCATCAAGAGGAGAATACAAATAAAAAAAACATTTGATGATGAGATAAACAAAAGCATCCTCAAATTGTTTTGTGTCTCTCAGCCACTGTCCGTCCAGTCCTCTTGACCTGAGTCTGAACGCCTGAAGAGCTCTGTTTGTTTGATACAGAGCACCCTCCTGTGTGATTCACAGTGCCTCCTTCCTTCAGAGTTGGAGTTTTTTGTTGTGTCACTTTAGCAAAAGTCACTGGTCACTTTAGATGAATGCCAAGCAGTTGCAACCTTTTACTCAATGTCACTTTCACTTGGTCACTTTAGATAAACACGAAGCAAATGCAGATGCCCTGAGTAGGACTTCCTGTGGTTGGTACTCATCAGCAGAAAGCAGGCCAGATTGAGGGCTTTTCATTGGGCTGGATCTCAATTGTTACAGCAGGTTGTCTAAGTGGAACATCTCATTGCCCAGCTATATATCCCCGCTCTGCAGTGAGCAGGTTTTGATTAAGGCAGGGATCACATTGGCCAGTGGCAAGTTGCAGATTTCCTATATTGTTCACTATGGTTAGGCAGTGGAACAGTTGGAGCTAGTTTTGAACAAGCTGACTGTTGAAATTGGATCGCTGAGCGCAACACGAGTGGATTCAAATGTCAGTTTAGGCAATAGAAAATAGACTTTGATTAAGGTGGAGGACAATTCCCTTTGAGAACAAGACTGGGTAAAAAGTGTCTCTGAGGTATACAGATTGAGGGATACATACTGTACATGGATATAAAGCAAACCAATGGACACTATGGGTGGATGGAATAGGAGAGGGGGATTCTGGGAATAAATGTCAAATCTAAAGGATTGATTTGCTTTCATTAAGAGCCCTCTAGAGTGTGGTCCCTTTAACTCTCTTGCTTTCATTTATTAGGTCTTCAGCGATTAAGAGGAAAATTAGGTGGCCATGTTGTACTATGAGAACTGGTAAAAGTGGAAGTATTGAGTCTCTCTTCCTTTCTCTCTCTTTCTAACATGCACACAGGCACACATACAAACACACACACACACACACACTCTCTCTCTCTCTCTCACACACACAGCATTCATTTATCTGGAAATAATGTGTGTTACAGTAGGAATGCACAGTAGAAGCCCATGTTTAATTATTTTGATCACCCCCATTAGTTGATGTTAAATGACCTGATATTACCCTGAAACTAAAGACCTGAACTAGTCTTTGAACACCAAAAAAATCACCAATCAACCCTTTCATTTATGTCAACAAGGCATTACAGGATGTAGGGTGATCTGACATTTGATTTTTCTTGGGCCTGTCCTCATTAGATGCCTAAAATAGAAATCTAGTGGCTAGTTGGGATTTATCAGATTCCTCCAATCCCATAAACCCTAGGCAGGATTTTGTCCTTTTTTGGGTTACACTGACTGACAACACAATGTAAAACCTACGTACTGTATGGGTTTATTTCATGTATTATCAGTGGATATTTGTGCTTATAGGGATAACCATAAGTTGGTTAATAACTTGGTAGGGAGCAAACAATTTAGGTGACTTTACAGCAGTAAAGATGAAAGACAAAGAGGTTTTTGGAGCCTTTGAAGAAAACCAGACCTGATAGAGAAACATAGAAGAATTTCTGGTGGAAATCTAAATGTCTCTACATTCAGTTGATGATATCCCCAGGGCACTGTCTGGTGGAGCAAACGCCTGTCTTCATGAATCCATCAAAGTGACTGATAGACTGATAGACATGCTTATTAAAATCTCAGTAAGTGTTCTGTATCTGTAGTGCACCCACAGCAATTAACATAACTCAACTCTTTGTCAGATAGCAGTTAATGACCTGATCTTGTACATATAGATAGACTTTTGACTTGTCTTGTGACTTTGAGGTATAACTTTTTAATACAGATTGTTATGGTTTGTGTTTTGTGAAGGCATGATACAGTGATGTTACAAGAAAAAGTGATCCTCTATTTGTAATTCAACTCGTTGTATATAACCAGTAGGTAGAAGGAGGAATATTTTTTCATCCCTTTACTTATTGACTGTGTGTGTGTGTGTGTGTGTGTGTGTGTGTGTGTGTGTGTGTGTGTGTGTGTGTGTGTGTGTGTGGTCTGTCTATTGTCGCAGTCATTTTAGAGATGGCTAGGTCATGGCCTGCCATCAACAAGCCTTACTTTCCTCCAAATCTATAGTGTAGCGTCACTAAGTGCAAAAGCCTTTCCTCTTGAAACGTTCTCTCCTCTCAGCAATTGCATTGAGATCGCCTTCACATATAAGGGTACATTGCGTAAAACACGTTTGGCAAGGAATAAATGCATTATAATCGGATTCCATGTTTGGCTTTTGTGTGATGCCGTTTACATTATTAGATTTGAAATCTCATAAATGCCTCTTTAAACCAATAACAGGTAACAGCTTATTTCATAAATCCACTCTAAGTAAAAGGCTTATTGTTCTCTCCAGGCCACCATTAAGCTTGTCCCCCCTGGCATCTGACCAACATGCCCTGCTACCAACTGTGTTAATCTTAATCTCTGAAAAGAGCTTGCTAGCGCCACACCGGATTCGGCCAAGTGGACTTCAGAGTATTAGCCCCCACTGTATTTATATTCAGACACTAGACCATCAGCCATTAGCCCTGCAGACAGTAATTGCATCAGGTATACTGCAAGTAAATTAGCTTAGCTTTAAATGTGAATGGGGGTTCGGGCGGAGAGGAGTGAAAAAACATGACCATGTGCATTCTGCACGGGCTCAGGGGATTGTCTCTCGAAGCAGTGGCCGTGGAGTCAATTGAGTTTCCATGTGTGACACGGGAGGCGAGCGACAAATTGGGGGAGGAGGTGGGGGGGGAGACAGCTTGTCTGCTTGCGTCAGAGATGGGTGATGATATCAGTCCATTTGTGGCCTGCTTGGGGTCACTCAGTCACTCACAGGCCGAACACCAGGGTTGCGCAAAACGGCAGGGAAGCCGACTCACACTCCTCTTGACACTGGACCTCCTGCAATCACAGTGCAGCAACAGCAACAGCGAGGGAGTAAGCCAGTGCAACACACATATCCACACACACACACACACATCCACACACACACACACACACACACACACACACACACACACACAGGCGGGAGTAAGCCAGTGCAAGTGTCACTGGGCTTTATATCGCGCCCTCCAGAGAGGCCGACCCAAAAATAACTGAACTGGCAAAAACACGATGGCGTGGGGAGCGAAGGGTGGTGGTGGGAACAGAGGTGTGTGCAAACGGAGGGGAAATGAAAAACATTGCTCGGCCTAAACAGAACGCAGTGCATTAGCGGCACGGAACTCTGTGATCCGCTGTCTGGACAAATGTGCCCCCGCACCCTCCCATAAGAAATTAGAGTGCTGCTCCTGACCGTACATCTTGAAGGAGAGAGGTGTAAAGAAGCGATACAGCCGTGTCTTTTCTTTCTCTCTCTCGCTCCATTCATTTTCTTACTCTTTTAGCCAGGAATGAATGTGCTGTGTGCTGTCCTGGGTTCTGCTTCTTAGTTGTGCTTGGCTCAACTATTAATAATAATGATAACAAGTAGTTATTCATTTGATCATTTTTACATTCATGTATTAGTACTGTAGCTACAGTATACATTATTACCATACAAGTATTCAAATATCCTCTACTTACTATTACAAAGTCTCTCTTCCTTCGGTACAAGCCATTACTGTAAAAGCAATAGAAAAAGAACACTGAAATAACTCTGCTGGGATTCTCCAGCCGCTCGGTGCTGTCTCCACTGTATGTGTGTGTGTGTGTGTGTGTGTGTGTGTGTGTGTCAGGGGGTTGCTGGGGGTAAACAGATGCTGCCCTGCTTCTATTTGGCTTCTGAATGTCAATCCTAACACAACACCAGCGGTTCACGCTATACCAGTATCCACACACAGATGTGAAAGGCTAAGTCTTACCTAAGGATATCTCTTATTTCTTCGAATGTGTCTGTGTGTGTATGTGTGTGTGTGTGTGTGTGTGTGCTGTGGATGTGAGGGGGCACTAATAAAGCATTGACTGAGAATAAGAGAGAGAGAAATACAGTAACCCTGACTGTGTTTGGGTCTGATGATTCAGGTGGTGACATGAGTGATCTCTGACTTCAGAGTTCCCCTTTTGCCCCCTGGGTGTGAAACCCGCCCAGGATTTGGCGTAAGCCGCCTGGGATTGGGAGCTGGATCACATCGGCCCCAGTCATGAGGGATCAGTGGTCCCCTCCCCACTCCTCTCCTCTCTACTCCTCTCCTCTCCTCTCCTGTCCACTGCTGCCTGCCTGCCTCTTCTCCTGCCTGATGTTTGATGCTCTTATCCCCCTGCAAGCCCAGCTTTATTGCCCTCCACCTCATGGACCAACGTATCTGCGTGGGCTTAGAGGAGGCTTTTTCTGAGTAGATTGCTTGGTGACAGAAAGTGTGTGGGGAGCTTGGCTGGGGTTTGGCGTGTTTATGAAGTGGTGAGCCACTGAGATGTGTCTGATGGGGAGGAGTGCTCTTCCTCCTCTGCTCTCTCACTACGCCTCCGTTTCTGTCTCCATGACGGTGTGGGACTGACTAGGTGTGTGAGTGTGTGTGTCTGTCTGAATATGATATGTGTGTGTTTGTGTGTGTCTGTCTGTCTGTTTGTGTGCGTGTGTGTCTTTAAATGTATGTGTCTGTCTGATTGTGTGTGTGTGTAGGAGAGAGAGAGAGTGTGTGTGTGTGTGTATGAGTGTGTGTTTGTGTTTAGCCCAGGCTGCATGCTGCAGCTCGTGTCTTGGCTAATTAGTTCAGCCCCAAAACAAACAGAGCCCTCCAGACTCTTTCACTCGAGACTTCTTTGCCTCATGCATGATCGCTCCGCGCTTCCTCTTAGTACAGAGGACACACACTCCTGCTCTCTCTCTCTCTCTCTCTTTTAATCTCTCTTTCTGTCTTTTCTCATTTGATTCATAACCATGCTCACCTCAGCTTACCTGCAGTCCAGCTGCCCGATGTGACTCTTATAATACTTTAATGTCAGTGTGTAGCTGCTCCCAAACGTATTCTTCCGGTCAGATCAAAACGTACGCTTCAACTGATGTTTGACGTTTTTTTATTGCATTTCTTCGCAACTTAAGCTCATTCAATCACCATCAAAACACCGTCAAACACCGTGAAAAACTGAAATAAAATACATAATACATTCTCACAAGAGCATATTGTACATATGTATGTTCTTAAGAGTCCATGAGTAAACATTCATCTTGCTCACGTATTAAACTAGTATTAATGGCCTTAGAAAACATTGCACTATTATATTACAATACACTCATAAAACAACATCACAAACAAACATACCGTGTGCGCCTTCTGACCAGAAATGTAGGAGTTGCTCTCACAATAACTGTTTACTCTTCCACTCTTTCTCTGGCACACCTAACTCTGTGTGCAGCGTAACACCAAAAGGACTTCATGCTCATTTTGCACTGCTATTAGTTAGGCTGATCACATGCAGCTAACTAGTTTGACCTATAGGTGCCACTATTTTGCAACCCTTGTAAACAAAACTCACATAGGCAAATTATTATTAATATTTACATTACATTATTGTAAAAACAAATAACATAACAAACAAGTATTTTAAAGAGTTTAAGAAAGAAAAAGACATGTGTTCTCAGCGACAGCTACACAGTGAAACCCCAGACAGCTCACCGGAGGACCGCTGTACATCTCCCGGGTATCTCTCTCTCCATCTCGTTTTCCCTCTCCATCTGTCTACCTACTGTATGTGTGTGTGTGTCCAGCCAGAGAATGTCTAATTAGGGGAGAACCTTCACTCTCGGAACTCTTCCGGTGTGGTACTGCATCTAGAATTTGTGGCGAGTCCAGAATGAATGGAGGTCTGAGGCTGTACCCCTCAAAATCCACTTTTCTCGGGATATAATTTTTTTTTCAAGTAATTTGAATATTGTATTCGAAAGGGGAGGCAAAGACAATACACTTGGTTGAGTATTATATTTTTTAAAGACACTTAATTGTTCTAAAAAGCCTTTCATTCGTGTCAATGACGTCATTCATTAGCATGATCATAGCATAGCATAGCATCAATGCTAGCGTGTTATGGGCAACAACGACCCAACCTGTAAGAAAACGAAAGGACATGACTCCTGGATTATTTCACTTTTGATTGATAATCCATATCCATTTTGCGAAAAATAAAATAAAATCTGAGGGTTTCAGTTGTTAAATAGGTGAAAACAATAAATGTAGCCATGTAGCTCAATAGGACCCCATGTATTTTGGACTCGCCCGCAATCACCATCTAGGTGAACTCTGGTGAACTGCAGCCAAATTCGGTTTGTATGGGATTAATAGAGAGTGGGGAGGCTCTCCGTAGACGGGCTCTGGTCCAGCTATCTGGCTCTCTCATGCACATTATTACATTCTCTCACAGATATGCTTTGCATCATAAAGCAGTCTGAACACTAAGGGTGACCACAGAGGCGTGATTAAATGTTGCAGCATTGAGTTTTTTATGAGTGTGGTGGCTGGTTGAGTTGATGAATTTGGTAGATAAGCTTGGCTGAAGACTCATTCATTTTCCTCCCAGCTGGGCGCGAGGGACAGAGGGCAACTGCACGACTCCGTCAGCTTCCTGTCTGAGCGTTACCAGCACGTGACTCCACTTTCACCACTGGTTCTACCCCTAATACTGGAGCAACCCCCCCCCCTAAGTTGGGCCTAATGCGTGGGTTGCTATGGCTATGAGCATCTGGGTGGTCATAAGTGCGTGTGTGTGTGTGTGTTGGCCTAAGTAGGAGACAAGGGGATAACAGACTGATGGTCAGACAGCAGAGCGGGCAGGAGGCGTCGGCAGGGGGGGGGGTCTATGTGAGGAGCAGATAAAGAAAGTCCATGTGCATTACTCCAAGGGAGAAATACGAAGATAAGGCTGAGTGTTAACAGAAGGCACACGAGAAGAATGTGGGTGGTACGGGTGTCAAAACCAGGCCTGTAAGAGAGACAAATGGCCTCAATCCATTTACGTGAGAGGCTCTCAACAGACAGTAATGCGTGGCCGTCTGCACAGTGCACCAAGAAACCGCTCTTTGTTTGTAATCTAAGTGACTTCTCCGGAAGCTTCTTCAGCTGTGCCGCTGCGCACAGTGCAGCTCTGGATCCGACCCAGCTGGTGCTCTTTCGACTGCCCTGGGCAACACAGACGGAAGGATGGATAGATGTACAGTAAGAGCACCAGTCAGCGACATCCTCCTCACTCCACCACACACCACCCCTCTGTAACACGTACACACACACACACACACACTCCTGAACAGAAGGATGTATAAGAGAAGTTGGATGCAGGAGCATCAACATATTCTCCACCCTCATCCCTCCACCTCCCTGGTCCCTGGTTCTTCCATTCCTGGTTCTCCTCTCTCTGGTTCCACTTCCCTGGTTCTTCCATCCTCGGTTCTCCCCCCCGGTACCCTCCCTGGTTCTCCACTCCCCGGTCCCCTCCCTGGTTCTCCAATCCCCGGTTCTCTCCCTGGTTCCTCCATTTCTGGTTTCCACCTCCCTGGTTCTCCCTGGTGCTGGTTGAGCTACTGGAGGAGCCCAGCAGTGGTTCCTGCTGTTGCCCAGGCCATCCATATTTCATGAGGGTTCATGAAAAGACAGCGCTGGATGCTGGGCACTGGAGCGTGGCGTGTCTGAGCAGCCATCCGGGAGCTGGAGACCCTGCTGCCCTCCATCCGCCACCACTACGCTGCCCCACCCCACCCCACCCCACCACTCCAAGCAGCTCCAACCAGCCTGTAAACCAGAGAGGTGGAGAGAGTGGATGGAGGAAGAGGAGGAAGGGAGGATTGAAAAGAAAGATGGAGTATGTGTGTGTGTGTGTGTGCGCACGCTATATTAATGTGGGAGGGAGAGAAAGAACGAGCTCAAGAAAGCCAAAAGTGTTGAACGTCAGAAGGGGGGAACCGAGAAAAGAGAGGAAGCAGGAGAAGTGGATGAAACAGGGATAGAGGGAGGGAGCTAAACGTGTTAAATAGGAAGGAGGATCAAAGAAGAAAGAGGAAGAGACAGAAGTAAAGATGGAGAGAGAAATACAAGAAAGGGTAGAGAGGAGGGAGGGAATAAAAAAGTGTCTGGAAGTGCCTATAAGTGTTTGCATATAGAAGATTTATCGCTGAGTGTTTGTGCAGTGCTCTTGTGTCCTCCCAGAGGCAATATCCTCATATATCAGTGCTGACCTGTCACACACACACACACACCCTCTCACGCAGACATACACATACCCACTCTCTCTCTCTCTCTCTCACACACACACTCACACAGACATACACACATACACATACCCACTCTCTCTCTCACACACACATACACTCACACCTACACACACACGCACATTGCTGCCATCTGTCTCTCTCCCAGCTTGAGGCTTGAGGCCTCCGGCGAAATACCTCAGTGGCATCTATGAATTATTTCTATCACTGTTAATGGCAGCTATCATAACTGTTACGGGTGGAGTGGCGTGATTTTCTCTGGCTGGCGTAATGGCTGCGTGCCCTCCTTCCCCATGTTTACCAGGCTCTCTGACCCGCTATTTTGCCTCGTCTGCTGTTTCGTGGGCATGTGAAAAGAGAAAGCGGCTTTCTGCAGCTTTCTGTTCAAACACCTCAAGCCTTTTGTGTTTTCGGGGTCGTAGTTGATGCCCCCTCAGTTTGTCCGCGTTCTCCCAAATGGCATTGCTGCCGAAGCAGCTGTTTACTTACTCCATCTTCATCACCACCCATCCCTCCGCCCCCACCCACTGCTCCGGGTGATCTGTACCCATGTTGGGAGGTGGTATGTAGGCTCGCTGAGGTGTGGGCTGGCCCCTGATGCGCTCCTGCGGTTGCTCAAACGCCCGCCTGATAGATGCCAGGAGATGGTCTTGAGACGGAGAGTAGGGATTAGGCTGGCATTCGCTTTGAATACAAACACGAGTGAGCGATGATCTACTCTTTGTCTTTCGTCCAACCTGCTTCTCTCCATTGTATGCCTTTCTCTTCTATCTCTTTCATCTCTTCTCTCTCTTCTTCATCTCTTGGTCCCATCTTTCTCTTTTTCTCTTGCTTTTTTGGTGTGTACACTCACTCTCCCTCTTTACCTGTTTATCTATTTATCTACCTCTCATCCTTTATGTGTGTGTGTGTGTGTGTTTGTATGTGCCTCCCTCCCTCTCCTCCTCTCTCATTGCTTCTCTCAGCTCATCACGCAACATTTGACACATGCGATGCGATGCAAGTACTATAAAGAAAGGAAACATACATTATTTACCCTCTTCCTGAGATCACGGCTGAGGCATGCCACTCTTAATCATTCTGACATTTCGTGTCACTGAGCTATTTTTTGGGTTTTTTTGCCCACTGTGCACATGGCTGGACACTGCTCCGTCCACCAGTCAGGGCAGCATGCCAGCTGAGATGGCCTCTCCTCACGCTGGAACCAGTGCCCACTCGGTTAGTTCACATGGCGCTGGCGCTTCACATGGCGCATGTGTGGGTATGTGTGTGTGTGGTGTGTTTGTGTGTGTGTGTGTGTGGGGGGGGGGGGTATGTGTGTGTGTGGGTATATGTGCGTGTGTGTGTGTGTGTGTGTGTGCGCGTGGGCCTCTCCTCACGCTGGAACCAGTGCCCACTTGGGTAGTTCACATGGGACTCAACACTCGCTCTCGTTGGCTTCCTTTCCTACTGCATTCCATGGTGGGATTAGATGGTGTAATCTGCATTCCATGGTGGAATTACTCTAAGTAGTTTAGGAAAAGCCTAATTTATGTTAGGATGTAAGTTTACAGTTTTTTTCAACTGCTTACACACTAAATCTTTGCTTGTCACACAATTTTCTAAACATGTCTTCCAAACATCATAACCCCACACCAAATCTGCAAAACCATACACTAATTCTCAATGGCCAATCATTGCCTTAGTATAGGCCTATGAATAGATATACTCTATATGTAGGTATGGACCCTTTCAGTCTGGCCCTAGAGGATTTCCGGTTGAAATGTTCAGAACCAATGCAGATACTTTGAAAGGAATGTTCTACAAAAAGTCGACTTTATGTACAGTAAAACTTTTTTACTATATTTTTGTGTCTCCCCAAGTTACCATTAGCTCAATACATTTTTCTATAGACCTATGAATACATACACAATGCTCCACCCACACACACACATAACACACACACACTTTTCTTTGGAAAAAGCAAAGTAATTTGATAATAGTCAGTCTTTTCCATCTTAGGCAAAATCAGCTTTTTCAGAACTCCATGTACATCTCGTGGTCATTGTATTTGGCTTTGCTTTGTTCTTGTTAGCTGTAAAATACTGTATTCGCAACAGCAAATTATTTGGTTTCAATATTGCTTGCATTTTTTAACTGTGTATTTCAACTTCTCTCTGTAGATACCGTAACTTTTACTCTTGTATGGAAATACATAAAGCCTATGAAAGACAAAAGAGTGTGTACACAGTGTGTACATGATGTATCCAAAATATCATATTATGACAAAAGTCTTTGCAATGTGAGGCGAATGTTTGATTTAAAGATGTGTTTATGACATTTTGAATGTTGTGTGTCATTTTGCTGGAGATTTGAGGCATTTTGTGTGAGCAATTGTTGGTTTTGTGTGTGGGGTTTTGAAAAATAGACACAGAGTTTTGAAAACGTGTGTAAACAGTTCTGAGGGACAGAGGGTGGTTTAAAGTTTTAAAGTGTAAAGCCCTTAACATTCAGGTTTAAACTCTCTATCACTAAACTGTGCTGTGGCCCTGGGTAACTGGTTCAGCTTTAGCATTTAAGCTCTGTCCCAGTGTGTACAAACATCCAAATGTGTGTGTGTAAAGAATCATGTACCCAAAAGCTCAATCTCTTGAGCTCTCATTTTGAGTTCTGAGTATGCTGTTTTGGCTGTGTGTGTGTCTGTACTGTACATGTGTGTGTGTGTGTGTGTGTGTGCCATACCCCTCAGTCCAAAGGTCATGTTGTGTAATCGTCCCTGTGATATGCCTTAACTGCTGTAGGTGGTGTGTGACGGGACGACAGGCACACACTGCTGCATGTCATGTGGGGAGCGTGGCGAGAGAGAGGGGGCATTGGCATGCGCCATACCAACCTCACCAGCGGCCTTTTGCCCAGTTCACACTTTTCTCTGTAAATGTCAGGGCGATGAGTGGTGAAATCAGTCACCGCGGCCCCAGCAGCCAAGCGGGCCCCTAAACTAGCACGCCATGCCACGCCAAGCCACGTCACGCCCACCATGCGGGTGATGAGAGGTGTCTGGGTCCTGTCCATAAGGGCCCGCCGCCCCTTGCCTTTTTCCACCTTCATCTGTTTACACAGACTATAAGCAAGCACAGGGAGTCTGTGACCCATGCGGCCCCTGCAAGGGCCTCTATCAGCGGGTGGAGAGGGTCTTCAGCGAGGGCCCGGTAGGGGGGTGGGTTTGGGGGCCCGGGCTTTCTGCCTGATTGCTCTCGAGGTGGTTATTTATTGGACTCCATTGGAAAGAACTCATGGAAGAGGAGAGAAGGGGGCTCGTGGGAGCGTGCATGTGTCGCGCGTCGTGCATGATGCAGCCAGGTGTGTGTGTGTGTGTGTGCGTGCGATGCAAGGCGTGTCGCGTGTGTTTGTGTGCGTGTGCATGCTTGTGTTTGTGTGTGTGTGTTTGTGTGTGTGGGTGCTGGGTCGGTGCAGGTCAGAGCAGAGAAGGGCCAGCTCCCGGGAGACACACACAGGCATTCCAACTGGATCAGTGGGACGCATGTCTGCCTGAGAACGAGAATGAGGATGAGGCCGAAGGAGAGAGAGGGGGAAACTAGCTTAGGTTGTGTCTAAGGGTGAATCCACGTGGGAGAAGTATACTTAGAGGTCAAGTCTCTGTTCGTGTGAATGAGTTTGGATGCTTTGTCCGTGTTTACTGAATAAGTAAGTAACTGGATTTGTACCTTGGCTGTATTTGTCAAATTAATATTTGACAAACTTTGAAGCCATTTTTGAGCTGCATTTCCTCCTAGCATCGCAGAAAGCAAGGTATTGTCATTTTGTCCCAGACAGCCGTGAAAAAGGCGGCATCCGCCAAAAGGCGCGCCGTTTGCATCCCTGACACACACATTTTGAAGTTTGAAGGCTCACATATATAAATCTCACTTTCTGACTCACACACACACACACTTACTGTATACACACACTTACTCACACTCACTATCTCACACAAATGCATGCTGTTCAGTTCAAGACAAACTCATCTCCATCAAGAGTAGAGGTAAGCGATTGCTCCCACGCCGGCCCACTGCTGTGTTCAGGCCCTGCTGCGTTCACACCTTGAGATTGTTGCGGACACTTCCCTTACCTCAGCCTGTGGACCAGGTCAGCCTCTCTCAACAGCACTTACAAACTTACAGGTCTACAGTGTCATGACCCTAGCATGCTTTTCTCCGTCTCTTTGGTTGTTATAGCAAAATACAGATCAGTTTTTAAAAATCACATTTTATACAGTCCAAAATCACACACACAAACAGGCACACACACACCGAACTCCTCTCCTTTATCTCGTTGCACAGATAAAGCATCTGACATGTTGATCATTCATATTTCCCCCACTAAAGAGTTGAGATTTAATGAGATTTATGGAGAGGGCTGGTTAAATATTGGCTCAGCAAATGGCACGACAGCATCAAAGCTGTGAAATGACATGAGACAATGAGCGTGTCTCCTCGGCCATAGTAACCACACCGTCAGAACAAACGCAACTAATTGCTGTGTGTGTTGCTGTCGAATGTAACAACCAAAGTAAATGGGATTTAGGTGACATTTCTAATTGTTTTCCTCTCCATTTATGACTAGAAAGATGATAGTACACCATGCACCCTTCCATGTCTCATTTGTGCACTAGGTATGTGCTATTTAATCACTGTACATTAGTTGTGTTATCCAGTTGAGCAGAGCACTATACTTAACGAGACCCATGAGGTGAATACTTAATTTAGTGAACCTCATTGAACTCTGATCTCCATATGCAATGGTTGCTATGTGGACATGCCACAATTAGTAGTGGTTTGTGATAAGGTTTTGTTAATGTTGCATTGTTCCTATGGAGATAAAATCATAAACTAAACTTAATAAACCAACATAACGTAATTAAATGAAACCACCTGAAAAAAACCTATGCACAGTTTCCTCTCTATGATAATGATGTTTTTTAAATATACACAATCACACACACACACACACAATTACACACACACACACACACATATCCACACACAGTTTGAAGAATTGCTTCTTGCAGTTTGTTGAATTCATTGGCATTACAGATGCCTAATTTGAATTTGGGTTGTGAGGCAACAGAATGTGCTCAGAATGAGCAGGAAGCCAGAGACATCTTAAAACAGCTGAATTATACATGCTCACCAGTTTTTTGGTTATTCTCCCAAGATGCTTTGTGCTTGCGTGAAATGTTGTGTAGAATTTTGTTTCTGCAAAACCTAACTGGCAGATAAAAGTATATTCTTCAGATGGGAGCGTGGAGTCAGCCAACACCATCAGGTGTTCACCTGAGGACCGTTTGATCACCTGAGCAAAAGCTTTTTACAGCGTACACTACATGCAGCCAAACATTTCTTCCTGTCACTTTTTGCCAAAACCTTGAAGTTAAGTGAAAAACATTATTACCACCATGATCAGACAGACATGATCAGCCAAGCCTAAAAAAGCTTACTGAACAGTGACTAAGGAGCAAGGCAGTAGCCAGGAAACTTGTGGGCTCAATTCCTGGCTGCCACCATTGTGTCCCTGAGATAGATAAATAAAAAAAAACTTAGCACATTAAGTGTTGACAGTTTGTTCAAAGTGGAGGTTTTCCGTAACGTGGCGTCAACCACTCTGACGGGAAAAGGCCATCCATGGGCGCTGACACAGTGGAAAATTGGGCAGAAAGAAGTTACGTTTCCCAACCAACCCCCTCCATATACACACATACACCCTCACCCTGCCCACTCAGGCAGAAAGGCACTTCTGTCCTGCACCTGCTGCTGCCACCTCGTCAGACGGGCACAGCGTTGACGGAACGCGACGCCAGTCTGTGTGCCCAGTCCACTCTCCTGGCACTGAGCCAGGACATCTAAAACCAGATGCCAGTCTGCATACCCCTTCCCTCTACCTGCCCCAACCAGATGCCAGTCTGCATACCCCTTCTCTCTACCTGCCCCAACCAGAGATGCCAGTCTGCATACCATTTCTCTCTACTTGCCCCAACTAGATGCCAGTCTGTATACCCCTTCTCTCTACTTGCCCTATCCGCTCTGTTTTCTCCTGCCTTGGTGTCGTGGGCATGAAATACTCAGCACCAGCCAGTGATTTGCAGTTTGAAATCTCTGTCTTATTTGTGTTCAATAAAAATGCTAAATTGCACCTTTGGGGTGATGTCTCCGGTAATGAGAATTCGTTGGGCGAATGCCACTCTGGGGGATGGGAACGACTTTGCCAGCAGCTCCAGAGAGATGCCAGGGTAGAATGCTGATGGTGCCATCTGACGTGACGTGACCAGTAAGCTTCATTAAGCTCCCATCTTAGTGTTGGTGGGTCTCTGCTCACAGCAACAAAAAAAAGCCTAGTCGTTTGGATTGGGCACACACGCTTTCTTTACAACTCTTCACTTTCATCATTCCAGACTGTTTCCTCACATTTTCTCTAAAGAAACTCTTTCATTTGTCTCAGCTCTGAGAAATGATGGTTGGCCAACATAATTCTGTTTCCAGACACTGCACACACAGTGTTTATGGGTTTGCTTTGATTGAGCCTGTGTCTTTAGTGTCGCTTAGATATGTGGACATTTCCCCTCTCTTTGACAGTGATGTCAAAAGAACATCCTGTTCATGGCCATGCGTGGCTTGGGAGCCCGGCTTTGTCCAGTTATCATAAAAGAATGTCATTTGGCGTCTCAGGTACATGTACAAAGCATTGCGATTGTCAATAAGATTATATGAAGAGCAATCAGTTTAAAGGGCAATTGTGTTCCCTATCTTCGCCTCCTATCTCCTCCCATTGCCACAATGCAGCTGTGAGCTAAATATTGACATGGTTTCTCTTTCACTGTTGCCAGTGAGATAGTGGAGTTTGTGAATGGATCTCGCTGCCTTGTCATCCTGTTTCCTGCTCTGGCATCTGTTCCTGAACAGGGTGTGGTGTGGTGTGATGTGGTGTGTTGCGGTGTGGTCTCAATCTATCTTTGGCTCGGGTGTGAATAGGTTTGACACGGTGATAAGATGCAGTGCAGGGTCGGTGCAGAGCTCTATGTTTTGGCACGTCCATGAACTCGTGAACAGAAGCTGCAGCAGGGGCGTGCAGAGACCTTTGAAGGGGCAGGGGCTCAAATTTTTAACAAAAAGGGCACATGGAACAAAATTTTCAGAAAACGTGTTAACTTTATTTAAAACGTGTCTTTAGTGGGCATCTTTGCACTGCAGAATATAATATCATGTTTTATAGAACATAATGCATACGAAAGCTAGAAAAGATTTCACAATTTGAATGGTGTAAACTGGAACTTAAGTTTTACATTCCCTAGCCTATAAAGCTTTAATCATCTGAACCTGAGCTGGACATTTTTTTTTTTTTTTTGCATTTAAATTCTAGCATTATGCTATTTCAATGATGATGGTGGGACAGGCTATTATATGGTTTAGCAATTTGCAAAGTAGTCTAATGTACTGATAAACATTTTTATATTTATTCATTATGTATCAAGAAGAATGGGTGTAAATAGCAGACAGAGCTGGAACACATTTTTCTAATTTCTCTCCTTGGTTCTAAAAATTCAATAGGAGTGCATGTACTGTAGGCCTACTGTAGCCAGGGCACAGACAGATAGGTCTTTTCAGTTTTCATTAGGCTATTGTCTACACAGAGATCATAGGCTATAAGGCTACATCTTATTGATTAAATTCAAAGCTAATTTTAATAGCCTAGAAATCTAGACGCACCCTAGCGGCAGCATAGATATGTTATTGCGTAGTCTGGCTTGTCAGGCTATAATTTTAATGTTTATCACAGTGAACTACCACCATTAGCAAGCTGGTGTCTTGCAGATTCACGTGCTGTGCGTGCCACTGAGTGAAATGACGCGTAATGTAGCCTACTGTAAACAGAGAACGACGTGTGGAGTTGGGTTAGTTAAACAACTACAGTAGCCTATGTCGTCGGCTTATGACGATTTAGAAAAGGTTTGCCTACTCTGTTTTATGAACTAGGTCTACTAACCTAAGCTACTAGTAACCTAAACAGAATATGTTATGAACGTTCAGCCTTAGATTTTCGAAGCTGCCAGTTTATTGAAATGGATGGACCATGACATGGTTAAAACGGGTTTGATAGCCTACTTCATTAAACATGAAACAACTTTAAACATTTTATTCTCTATCTCCAAGCTGAATACTATTGCATGTTCAGATAGGCTAACTGCCAAGTGACCTTACCGTGCTCCCAAACGTCTCCTGCAGCACTGTGCCTGCGTGCACCTTCTGAGAGTTCACTGAATGTATGACGTCACGGGTTGGTGGCCGCAAGGCATTTCAATTAACACACAAAATTGTTATTTTTGTAAATTTCTAATTTCACAAACTATTAATGATACATTTTAGCGAATATTCACGTTGGAACTAGCAGAAGTATTACACATTTTAAAAAGTAAAAAACGGGTCTTGTCAAAAGGGCACTTGGACATCAAAGGGGCAAAATGGCAGGTGCTAGAGCCCCTGTTGCCCCCCTTCTCTGCACGTGCCTGAGCTGCAGCCGAGTTGAGTGGGAAAAGATTGATTTATGGTGCCATTTAAGAGAACGAAGATTGAACACATGTCCTGATTGTATCTCAGAAGGGCCACAGAAGGGAGAGAGAGACAGAGAGAGTGGGATCCATGGCCTGAGGGCCATTCTCCAGTGGTGAAGGTTATTGAGAGGTTTGATAGGGAGATTTGTCAGGGACACTGTTGACAGTATGGGTTGTGCAGAGGGAGTTTGCTGATAGAGTGTCATAGGACAGGCTGATAGAGTGCTCTGCTCTATTGGGTTCACATAACTGTGGTTGACGTGGTTTGTTTCTAAATGCAGCTGATGCAGATTAAAAATGTGGGCAATGTTTGAGCTTTGTTGGGCCAACACACAGTCCCCACAATGGTTCTTGTTTGTGCTTGGTCATTGAAATTCATGGAAAAGGGTGTTTTCTAGTGTGTGTGTGTGTGTGTGGGGGGGTGTGTGGTTGTGCCTGTGTGTGCCTGCATTTGTATTACTTTGTATGTGTTCATTTTTCTTTAACTGGGAGAGGATGACAGATGATGTACTGTAAGTTCTTAAAAAAATATGTGTGTGCGCAACATAGTTTTTGTGTAGTGTGTGCACAGGTAGGCATCTGTCTATCTATTAAGCTGTTCATGTATGTGTGCGTGAGATGTTCTCTTGCATGTGCATGCATGTGTGGAAGGGTGAGTGTGAGTGCACACCTGCATGTACAGAACATATCACCCCATATCATGAATCTCTCCCTGTGCTGGTGATAAGAAACTGCCTGGTTTACCCCGAAGCATTCCTCCCTCAGCAAACCCAGCAGCAGCAGCAGCACGCCAGCAGGAATGTCTGAGCAGGAGAGGCAGGACAGTCCGTCTCCGTCAACTCTGTTTCACCCTCCTATCAGCTCAGAAGCTGCCTGTCCCGCTGAGTCGCTTGGATCCCCGTGTAGCGCGGGGGAACCACTCGAGTCTGTTGCCGCGGGGAACGGCGGCCAAGGTTGTCGGTTAAGTGACCGAGGCGGAGGATTGAGAAGCAGCTACTCTGACGTGACTGAAAAAGCACGGGGGAGTAGGGGGCCGTCAGTTACGGCGGTGTGTCAGCCTGTGATTGCTGATGTGATGTGTGAAAATTGCTCTCATCCCATTCCGTGACATCTTGGACAGTCAGTTCCAGTCAGCAATGGTCAAGCATCATATTTTTAGTCTGTTTGTTGCCAAGAGCCAAATGCTGTCTTTTTAGATACAGAATAGCAGAAGAAGTAATTTTAACTTCAGACTTGCTGTCTGTAGCAGGCATTGATCACAAATATCTTCAGGGAAGATGTTCACCTAAATCCTGCTACATAGATTAAAATGTATGTACTTGCAATTGCATAACAGCAGATTCTAGCATGCTCAAGTGTATTCCTCGGCCTGCTCTACAGCTGCCTCCAGTCTGGTCCTGAATCCGTCCGGTCAGAGCCCATCATCTCATTCCCCACATTCCATATTCATCCGCTCCCAATCCCACCACCGTAAGGCAGCCGATGGATTACAGCCACGGCATAGTTCCCCTCAAACAGTGACGCAGCTTTGCACATTAGGGTCAGGAGGACCACAGCAGACACATAAATCCCATGTGATTTCATCGCACGGGGCCTTGCCAAGCCAAGAGCGTCTGGATTCTCTGGATACCCCCCCACACACACACACACATACACATACTGTACACAGCATCCTACTTTATGCAAGCCCCAGCACTCATACCGTACTTGCGTGTCCATTGTGAGCTGTGGCTACGGTGCTGGCTGACGGCACTCTATGCTTGAGTCACAAGAGGTTTGCTCTGGTCTGCTCCCACTCAAACACTCTCGTTCCCTCTCAAACATTGAAACAAAAGCTGGCGCTCCTGAAACACACATGCTCCAGCGTAATTGCCCTGCACTCGGGTACTCTTGGCTTTATTCACACAGAGCCTGTACACTTATCGTCGCTGTAATTATTCCCATCCGTTTAGCCAGGGGAAACACACATTGTCGAAAGAAGAGATGGCCAAGTGTGAAAAGAGGGGGCTGCATGAGTAGGACTTTGAAAACGCAGTGTTGTAGAATGCTGTGGAGCAGAAGGGATTAAAGCAATTAGATCCTACATTTTGATACAGTACAGACATGGACGGATTATGAACTTTCAGGCCCCTGGACCCAGATGTATTAAGGGCCCCCCACTAATTGTCGCATATGTGGGAGGGGGGATTTGGGGGTCCTCCCCCAGACGTTTTTTTATTTGTTTGATGTGATTTCCTGTATTCTGGTGCATTTTGGGGATGGCCAATACTTTAATTCAATCAGATTAATAGCCTACATCCTAATTTGTTGATATTGAGGCAGTGATTCCATGCAAAGGCTTGGGCTTCAGGGCCCCCTGACCCCTTGGGCCCCTGGGCCTGGTAGGCCCGTGCAGTAATCCATCCCTGAGTACAGAAGAGAGGATACAGTAAATACCCCCACACAGGAGGTCATTCAAGAACAGACCACCAGCTCGTTGAGGCTTTGATGCCTTGTGGATAAAATCAGTGCAGCGGCCACTTTGTTTTATCACTTTAAAATGGCCCGTAATTCTTCACGCAGAAATTACAGTAACAGATGCACAGGCTCAGGCCTAAATAGGAAGTAATAGTTTGTCAGGTGTTGGTGTTCTTCATGTATGGTGCTAACTGCATCAGCTGTGATCCCTGGCCATTAGTGCCACTGACCGGTGGTGGTGGCAGACCTGTAATTAGCATGGCCTTTCAGAGGGAGGCCTAAACGCAGCCTAACGTGTTGCTGTCCCCGCCGCTGCACTGTCAAACTGAATAAAAGGTGCGAGGGCAGAGCCCTGAGATAGGGTCCTTTTAAGAGACAGATCGCATTACACAAGTCACACGTTTGCCAGGGTGTTTAAAGTGCATAGGCAACCCCATCAGCACAAGTCACACAAATACACACACATGCATACACACACACACACACACACACACACACACACACACACATACATTAGAGCTCAAAGGTATAGAGAACATAGAACGTAGGTGAGACATTGGCTGTCTGAGGCAATTATCCCACTGGTCATTTGGCTCCCAGAACTTCTACAGTATGTACTGTTTATTTGTGAACTTGAATATTAATATTGTCTGATTTTGATAGTGGTAAATAAAGCCTTTTATGCCTTTGTATTTGATGAAACGCTAATCACTTTGTGCAATTGCAAACACACAAGTTGACAGCCGTTAGATGAGCTGTCAGACTGTGCAAATGTTTACTATATAGACATGTATTGTTAAACTAGAATATGCGATACGACTCAGCAGCATAACTGCTATGTCAAGATTTGCTGAACTGATTGCATAATTAGCTACAAGACAATAGCATCAATCTAATGTTTTACAACCTTCGGATTACATGCTATTTGTCACAGTGAGTTTTAAGCCTAACCATAACCCAAACCCAGATGAAACCTAGGTTTATGGAAATGTCATTGCATAATATATTGTATAATGTATTATGTTTCATTTAACATTACATGACATGAAATATGAATTGTTGTGTAAAGGTCTCAAGGGGACGTTCACAAATGCTGTTTTGCTGTCGCTAACAGTGCGAGATATTGCTTTAGATATAGACCAGCTGATAGCTGTGTGAAACAATACACTTGTAGCCTCATAGATTTAGACTACAGGGCTTCAAGACATCTCAAATAAAAAAAAAAACTCTGTACCGGATTAGCAGTAGGCCTGTCTGTGTGGGTGGAATGTGTGTTTCATACTTTGTCAGACACAGGCAGATATTTATGATTTATGAGACGTGAAATGTGAAGTGAAATTGTGACTCAGCTTGTACTGTTGAGCATGCTGATGCAATGTGTGAATGGAGAACTGCTCTCTAGGCCTACGTGTGTTCCGTCGCAACAAATGTCACAGCCATACTTAAACCCTTACCTCACTTCACATTTCAAATGCTTTAATGCTGATAGATTTATACTGTATGTGCTTTAATGCTAGTCCCCAATCACTGCAAAATTGTTTAATTGTTGAATGAGCAATTTGCTAATGCTAATGCGTCCAAACATAGCTCTGTTTGGACACCTCATGGTGAAGATAATGGAGGGCTTCCAAGAACTACAGAAATGCTGCTATCTTTACCGCTAGTGTTTGAACAGATGGCAGTGTAAGGTCTCTAGTAGGGCCATTTAGATGCCTGTCAGCAATAAGTGCCACATTTATATTAGACAGGTCTTAAAGCTTAATACTGACCAACTGCATGTGAAAGATAAGATCACTGAGAATTTGTCAAATCATTACGACTTTGAGTTATTTTGACCCTTAACCTGACAATGCGTCGGGTTGTTTTCCTCATGTATATTTTTTTCCCTCTGGTGTCAAAAACAGGCTGCTTTGTATGTAACTCTTCAATCAGCAAATTCGACCTGTTCAGTTTACTCCCCGAGTCATCGCAGGACTTGAACTGTTACGCCAGTTTGTTTCCCCATGTCGGTTACATCACACCGCCATGCCGTCCTTGACCCACAGGCTCTGCTTTAGTTAATAAGTGGTCACTCCAGATCCATGACAGTACCCTCGCCCTTGCCGTGTCCATCAGGGTGTTTTTACATGCGTTTAAAGATTGACCCCCAAACCCTGTTTTTGCTCTTTTACACAGGGCTTCTCCTTTCAGGCCCTCTCTGTGTGTCTAGTTAATCATTCTACTTGATATCTGCAAGCAAGGCGAAAACTGGTCCTAAGTAGGCTAGTGTGCCGCCAACTAAGCTATGTGCGCTGGACTGAATCGTTGGCATGTGTGTGTGTGTGTGTGTGTGTGTGTGTGTGTGTGTGAGAGAGAGAGAGAGAGAGAAAGAAAGCATCAGCATACACGTGTAACTGTGTCAAATGTGTGTGTGTTTGGCAGAGAGCGTGTGTGTGTGTGCGTGCTTCTGTGAGGTTATGTGTGGGATGACTAGTCCTGCTGGCCGGCTGGACACACACACACACACACACACACACACACACACACACACACACCCCTAACCTGCTAACAGGCCACAGGGTCTGAGACCCCAGTGGCAGCCCTGCATCTCTCTCATGGTGAGTATTTAAATCCTCCTACACAAATATGCTCCTCGACAACCACCATTGAAATTCTATTCTTTTTTTCATTTATTTAAGATGGTCTCCAGAGAAAGCTTTCTGCCTTGGTGAAGCATGTTTAATGACGGGTGGATGAGCATGGGTTGTGTTCTGTGCTTCTGTGCACTGAAAGGGGTGTGGGCTGTGAACTGTGCAGTCAGATCTAGTGACAAAGAAACATGAATTCTTAAAATTATGGGGACATCATATGCTGGATCGTATAATGGAAATTCGCCCAGCAGATAGGCTAAACTTTGCATAATGTACTTGCCATTATCCTCATATATGCATAATTATGACCACCACACCCCCATCACCCCCAATACGTAGCCAAAAGAGATTTACGTCATGGCGTTGGAAGCCTATTTGTAGGCTGCGTCGGTGACTTATTCGGAATGATGTTGATTGCTACTGTATGTAAACAGAAATATGCTCAAAATGTTACATTACTTGCTTGTAAACAGATTAAATAGAATATTGACATTTAAACAGAATTTGGGCAATAAACTGATTCAAAACGCATTATTCCTGCCATGAAAACGTGCTGATAGTCTGTCTTTCACCACTTCATTGGCATACAAAGTTGTTTCGAAAGGGTACTTGGCTACATGGAAGTGAACGGTATGATAGAACTTGCAACAAGGCCAGTATGTACTGTAACAACAATGCCATTTCTGACAACTGCCTCCTTGATATCTTCACTTACATTCATTCTTTCATTCATTCATTCATTCATTTATTTAGTCAAAGCGAACTGAGTCCATGAATTTGGTGTTGTTAATGCCATGCTTTACCATTTCTCTACCAGTTGAACCAGAGGAACATGGTCTACGCGCTGGGTTGCTTTGGCTGTCTGTATCCCAGGGGTGAATAATAATAACAACACAGTAAAAATATGCTGCTTGTGAATGAACCGAGTTATTTTTACTCCAGCCTTCCAAATGTGACACTGATTGGTTTGATGGCCGCTTCTCGCAACCCTACTCAACCCCCATGTGGTTAGTCTGCCAGCCTCTTAGCCTGGCTTGAGCTTGAAACCCTTTGTTTGGGATTTCTCTTAACAACCAACCACTGGTGTGTTATGATATGAAGTGTGTTGATTGCTGTGTGTATATGCGAATGGTACCTCAAAACACACCACAAGGTCACTCCCTACATCAAAATCAAACAACAAACAAACAAAAGCAACGACAACAGGATATGGTGTCTTGCCACCTGCCCTCGACTGCGCCAGGAGAGACTGGAACAGAATGGAATTTGAAACGTTTTAGCCAAAAATGTTTCCATGGTAAAGGTGTTTTTTGCAGAAACGTTTCAGATTTCGTTCCGTTCTCCGACATCGGCTGGAGCGAGGGACGAGGAATGAGATCGATGCCTGGGTGAGTGACCATGAGTTAAGGAGCACCAGAGGTCACACACACGCACACACACACACACAAACACAAACACAAAAATATACACACATGCACACACACTCCCACATATACACGCATACACACACACACACACACACACGGCATTGCAATGCATATGTAATTTTGAGGAAGGCTCTGCCATTCCTCAGTGTATATAAACAGGATTTCCTCTTAATGTTGGACTCAGTCTTCACTTTCATGATCCCCTATTCTGTGCTGTAATTCCCCAGCACCCCTAACTCTGCTGTGCTCTAATTGGGTAAACATCAGAAGCTGCTGAACTCTGTGTGTGTGTGTGTGTGTTTGTTTGTTTGTTTGTTTGTGTGTGTGTGTGTGTGTGTGTGTGTGTGTGTGTCTCACTCACGAGACAGTGATGTATTTTGCACTGAGTTGAAAACAGGAAACAGAGAGCAGTGCATCCTGTTGGGTTTGAGATACTTGTGGTTTTTCTACAAGTCCACATTGATCTTCAAATATATCATTTTTTTAAATTGTTGTTTGGGTGATGTTGCGGTTCAGTGTTCTTAAGAACTAGTACATTTAAATAACACAAGGACCATTTATGCATGTTAGTTACTTTGCATTTCCTTGTGAGTTTGTGTGTGTGTTAGTGTGCAAATATATAGTATGTATCGTAACCCCCAACACCCCCAATTATCACCACTTTGTTTGGAAATTCTAAAACAATAATGTTTTTTAACACTTCAAAATAACATTTGCTAAATAAACCTTACATTTTCCAGTAGCCATCCGTGTGTAGATTTGAACCAAATCTGGTTTGGTTCTTAACGGGAGCATTTACTGCTTGAAATATCCGATTTTGTTTACCACGCTCAGAGTTATAGTGCTGGCCTGATGGGTCGCCTATTTACGCCGTTTCAACGGCACATGAACGGTTAGACCGAGAATTCTCGTCATGAAATTAAAATTCCACTGGAGCTCCAAGCGGTTGTGTACACGCAGCCTTACAACACTGTTTACAGCTCTTTGAGTCACGGTAAAATGTCATTTTTGGTACATAGCTAATGTAGATACACCTATGGTGTGGGTGCTTGCGTTTCTTTAGGAATCCGCCGTCTTGGTTTGTATAGAAATTGATATTAAGTGACACATACACGCAAGACGGTGGAAATACGGGACCGACGGTAATAGGGGGAGTTCCGATATCTGTCTGTGTTATGTAGGCTATGTATGTATGCATGTGTGTGTGCTCATGAAATATTAAAATATTATCCATGCATGTGTGCAAACTGTGCCTGAAAATGTGTATGAGAGAAAGAGAGAGCGAGAGAGCGAGAGAGAGAGAGAGCATGTATGTGTGGGGAGTGTGTTGACGGCCATGTCCCTGTGTGTGTTGTCCAGGCCGCGTAGAGAGCCCAGGTGAAGCCCTCGTATGAGCTGAGTGCCCCCACACCCCTCTCACCCCCCCTCAGCGGCGGCAGCTGCAGGACTAAGGGATGTCACAGGCCTTCCTACTTCTGACCCTGCTCACACTCTCCTCTAGCATCCAGGTGAGCTATGGATACACAGCATATACACACACACTCATCCATGCAAACTCACACACACACACAGACATAGACACAGACACACACACCCTCTTGACTGGATTTGCTTAGTGGAGTCTTAAGCACACATACACACACGCACGCACACACACACACACACACACACACACACACACACACACACGTTACTGTCACATGAACATGTTCACACACATGCACCAACAGGGAGGGGCAGACTTATATATATATACACACACATACACAGCCTGTCAAACAATGGCATGCGAATGCATACTGTATGTACCAACAGGGAGAGATATGTCAGTTACAGTAATACTCTCAGTTTTATGACAGGATTTCCTTAGCTAACATCAAAGAAGAAACATCTGTGTGTATGTCTGGGGTCAGACCAAAGTTGTTGCAGAGTGGCATCTTAAATTATGCAATTAGAATGTTATTACTAACATTAAAAGTCTTGGAAGAATGAACTCATGAGATGTTAACTAGTGGTGATTTATAGACAAAGAATGAGAGGGGTAGAATGATAATAAATTACTTGTTTTTGAAGAAAGGACTTCATACTTTACTGGGATTAAACTGGGACCCCGCTAGTGATGCTTGTAAGAACTATCAATAGAAGTTCATTTTAGTCCTCAACTTAAGTTTTAAACTTGACTTTAAACTTAACTTAAGCTTATCAGGGCCGTTTCAAGGAATTTGGGGGCCCCAAGCAAAATGGACATGAAGGCCTACAGGAACCACCGCATAGCCATACAGTTTAAGTTCACCCACAGTTTATATAAATAAAAAATGTTGACAGTGCAAATACTGCTGTTGCATATATATACTGTGCATTAGTTTTGAACATTTTGAACATTTGCAAAAACACCACCGTACCATAAAATCCAATGTCAGCTTCTTCCTCATGAATGGAGGATGAAGTTGATGGTGTACCTGGGAAAATAATTGAAAAAAATCTGAAATTACCTGTGAAATACGTTTGACCATTTCACTGTAAGCGTATTGGAAAAGGTCATTAACAGCTCAGCTCAGTGAGAGAAATTCACTCTACCTTCATCAGTGGAGGTATCCTTAGGAAGAGCCTGAGGGCTGAGAAATTTAAGCAAAGCACCTTGAGGGAGAAAGAAAAGATATGTTAGCATTTCCATATTTTGATATTTAGAAGGGATGCAGCTGCTTTCACAACTACCAATGCTTACTGTAAAAACATCCCAAGCTAATGTTATACATTGACCTAGGCCTACTTGTAGCTTAACATATCATTTAAGCATTCTGCTGTTTGAGGTGCTTTAAAGACAGTAAACAGCTGGCGTGCATGAATACTGCTAGACATGAATGTTCCAGTCTGCTTTGATGCACGGAATTTATCGTGTGGTTTTCCTAACCCCCATTTGGTAAATAGATTATCAAGGTCGAATAGTTAGTATAGCAGAGAGGCTATGACACTTTCATCAAAACCTATTACAAAGCTATAGCAATGTTATGTCATTAAATACGATAAACAGTGATTCTGGAACAGATTGCGTCTTCCTTATCCCGTTAATAAACATATTACAGTATGTAACCATATTCCGTCCGTTCGAAAAAAAAAGTTGCGCTAACTGTTCTAGTTTGTTACAAGCAGCATGGACCGTCAGGCATGTAGTTAACATAAACATTTTTTGCTAGGCTAGCCTTCCTGCTGCGACATTACACCATTTGTACAAGACAAGTAGAGCTATTTTATCCAGTGTAATTTATCACTTACCACTATCTTGTTTTTTCTTGTCATCCTCTTGCTTTCTCTTCTTTCTTTTCTGGCTTCCGGTAATTATGACTGCCGAGGTTTTATATTTTGCCGGCAGCAGAGATCACGAACCTGGATGGCTGGCTGCTGTCAGTGACTACTGAGAGGGGTCCCCTTGAGGGGGATTCCGGTATTGCCAGTAACAGTGTCGTCGCACTTTACTGCATTGACTATCAAAGGGGCGCTCACAGTTTGTCGTTGCATTTAATTCTTAACCAGTCGTTGTCTTGGGGCCCCTGGCCAGCTCGGGGCCCCAAGCAATTGCTTGGTTTGCTTGCCTTCTAGCGACAGGCCTGAAGCTTATGTTTTGGAATGTTCAATTTCAGCCATCTGTTAATTTACTACCTATTCTGGGTTTCGTTCAGAACATTGCGTCATCATGGATTATAATTAAATGATCATAGATCGACATTGTATTCTAGCAAACTTCCAGCAGGCTTAGTGCAGTGCAGTGGCTGCTTGAGAACACATTCAGAGCCCATGAAATGGCCCTATGGCAGGAGTATTATATCTGGCAGGGCTGAGCTTCGTCTGGTCCACTGTTGCCGTGGCTCTGTAATGCTGTAAGCGCCGCTAAATCCACCATGTTAAGAACACAGACACAAGTGTTCCCAGAGCCAACGCCGGGGGTTGATGAAAGCTAGGGGCTGTGTGTGCATCTAAACATAGCATCTTCGTGGCAATCGAACTAGAGCGTGATGCTAATCTGAGGAATGTGAAGGTTTCAGGGGGGGGGAGGGCAGTGGGGGCAGGATACTGTGGCACATTTAAACGCAGTCAAAACAAGCGAACAGATGATGTTATGTTATGCACTCTGCTGAAGTGTTAGATGAGGCATGAGAAGCCTTCCTGACCCATTTCATCTGAAATACACAACAGAATATGGCAGTTCACATTTAGCTCCATGATGCAATATGTAACATGGTATAATGTATTCTTGGGTGCATTGTTTTGTGTTATTTTCTTTGCGGCCGAAAAAATGACTATTCCATTAACTATCCATCCAACCAAACCAACCAGCCATCTTGTGCTCATTTACGCTACATTGCACCAAGCCATATGATGCTCTTGTTTCCACACAGAATTCAGATATCCCCAGTGTTGTGCCAGTTCACAGCTTTTCTGAACTAGTTCAAGTTCAGTTCATACATGCTCAAAGTGAACAGTTCACGTTCAAAGTTCACAATTTTAATTCTGAACTAGTTCAAAGTTCAGTTCATTTTACTTTTTTCGTGAGATATTCAAATATATACTTTTTTTCACACTACGAGCTAGAAATCACAATACGTTCTTTGAAGCTGCTCATTGTAGACATTTGCTCATGACACTGCAATTGTGGGTTTCTTACCAGGTGATGAAACTTGCAGCAGTACAGACAAGTTCTACAGTTCTATATGCTTTCTCTCACTCTCGTCATTGTTCTGTCTCTCTCTCTCTCGCTCCTCCAGCCCTTGGTAAGGGAGTTTTTCCTTGCCCCTGTTGCTCTTGGGTGCTCCTTGCTCTTGGGTGCTCCTTGTTGGTGCCCTCCACCCAATCCCAATCCTCCCCCACCTTTTTTATGCAGCCCTTGCCACTTAATCTACTAAACCCCTCTTCTACTGCACTTTTTACCTAACCCCCAGTAACTATATGCATGTGACAATAAACTTCCTTGTATCCTTGTACGCGGCGTTGCTATGCCTACCCCGCTCTGCTGCAATTCATCATGGGTAACGTTGTGCGGAAGCCAGTATGCTATTCAACTATTCTCAGCCGGACACTACGTTGCCCGCAATGCATTGCGCACACAATGTCAAAACCATTTCTGTCTGGTGATACATGATTAAGCGGCACCAGCGAGAATACAGGAGGGAGGAACTTTCTCTCGTTGCGTTTCAAAAGAGAAAACAGTTGTTACTCAGTTTTCAATGAAAAACAAATTCCAACGTTCATTTACAGTGATGTCTGCCGTTCATGACACACAGTGGCGCAAAAAGTGGGTATGCGCTATATGCGGCGCATAGGGGCGCAGCACCGTGGGGGCGCCAAAGCGATGGTAAAAATAATAATAATAATATTTGGTATATTCTATATGTAGTTACTGTTGTACGTTTCTCAATCATTTCTGCATTTCCTCAATGTTAAATAACATTTTAGAGGACTAACAGGCTAGAGTAGGCGCCCTAGCCTACCTCATAAGATTCCATCATAGAATTTTGACATAGAAAGGGATTAGAGCCGTGGCTGGAGTGAGCAGGTACCAGTAGTGAGTTTTCGTCTATGAAAGATGGATACAGCAAAAAAAAAAAAGAGGGAAAATGAGATGGCATGTCAAGGGATGCACAGTAGTTAAATAAGTGGATGGTGAAAAGCAACAGGTAGGATTTTAAAGTATGACGTCTGTGCTTGGAGGCTTGCAAATATTCATGTTAACAGACTAGCGTTTGCTAAGCATAGCTTCTACCGATTGAAACATTAACCTATTCCATTAAGATGGCTACCATGCTCATACTGAACTTTTAATGGCAAACTGCAAACAGAAATGTCACGCTAGCAACAACTCATTACATGTTTCCATTTCCTAACAATCCTAATATTAATAGCTTAATATTGTGCTGATAATGTGGCAAACAAAGGCTAGAGTTGGATCAGCCTTATCCTTTGTGAGCAACAGCTGGCAAAGGGACGTTATGAGAACGTTTAGACTCTCTTAAAGTCTTAAAGTGACAATGCACCATTTGACAATACTTCAAGTTCAAATTGGCAGAATTTCTTAAAAAAGAATAATTTACACTAATAAATTATGTAAATTATTGGCCTTTTGTTTTACTTTAGTTGTTTGTGTTTTTTTTTTTGCATACCCCTCAAAAAATGGGTAGCTGCGCCCCTGATGACACATAATGTGAACTAATTCACGTTCAAGTTCTTTATTACTTTATAACTCGTTCACGCACAACACTGGATATCCCAGATGAGCCCCCATTTTGTAATGACCTGGCTCCAGGTCGCAACAAAAAGAGGAGGATACACATGTTTAAATTTAAGAATTTATTAACCAATTCAACAAAAGTAATACAAAAGCAGTTAGACAAAAATATCAGTGAGTGGTCAGTAATCGGTATGCAGGTGAATGAATGGATGCATAAATAGTAGTGTTGTGTTATGAAAAACAAGGAGAAGGAAAGGGTGCACGCCTGCCCTTCCCTTCTGCTGGTATGGGCCTAAATGAGGAAATGTAAAGGGACAGGGAGAGGTGAGAACAGTGCCAGTAATTAAATGGCCAGAAGGACCAAGTAGCTGACAAGCCCACGGTGGTCACACTAGTCACACCTTGTGAATATGCATATGGCTCGTTTAGGCATTTCCATACATCCCTGTACTCCTTACAGGTGTCTCCTGCTAGACAGTTGAAAATCTTACTGGAGAAATGGACCATGTATCAGGACCAGTGCATCCAGAACATCAGCAGACACCCTCCAGTCACCGGTAAGTCCTTAGTCCTGCAGTACCAGTGCACCACAAAGGGCCTCACCGTAGACTCACTGCCAGTCTTAATGCAGGGGCATGCTGGAAGATAAAAGCCTGTTCTCTGATGTAAATGGCTAAGCTATCCTGTAAGGCATTGTGTGAGTCATATATGTTTGAAGCAGAGATGAAAGGATACACTGTTTGTCATTAACCTTCCATACAGACACCATACAGCCTGATAACAAGCAAAGACAAAACAAAGACCAAAAATAGGCAGAATTTTAGTTCTTTTGACAAAAGTGAACAAATCGATAAAAGCATGGGAAGATGGGAAAGATAGGGGCGGTAATTGAAAAGAGCACTTATACTGTATATGGGCATTTACCCCCCCCCCTCTCTCTCTTTTGCTCTTTCTCTGTCACCACTCTCCTCCTTCCTTTCTGTTGTGGTCAGGTGTTGTGTGCAACAGAACATTTGACAGGTATGCCTGCTGGCCGGACGGAGTGCCCAACACCACTGTGAGTGTGGCCTGCCCCTGGTACTTGCCCTGGTATTCGGACGGTAAGTGAGATAAGAGCCCTGCAAAGTGGACATGTGTGGTGGAGCTGAAGCTGTTGACCTTTGCAGGGTACAGTCCCACTGGACTTGATTGATGACTGAGCTCTTAACTTAGCTCAGCTGAACGATTTGGGGAAAATATTTAATTGCGACTTTTCTTCGACAGAATTTGTGATTTAAATTAATGATGATTTTAATTATATGATTACAGGTATTATCGACATTGTATTCTGACAAACTTTCAGGAGGCTTACAGTAAGAATTAGTACCTCTTCGTCTGGTCCATTATTGCCCCGGTTCCGTAATACTGTACACACTGCTAAATTCGTATAAACAACGAAAAGAATGCACACCCTCCGAGGTGCTGGCAAGGGAAAATAAACTAAGAAAAATTTGGTCACCGCACACTCTATCTCTTTTTCCTTTTATGTATCCCAACGTTTCGGCCCGACTGAGTGTGCGGTGACCAAGTTTTTCCTCACACTACTAAATCCACCATGTTAAGAGCTGCAGGGTACAGTCCCACTGGACTTGTTGGATGACTGTCTAAGCTCTTAACTTTTAACGATTTGGGGAAAATATTTAATTGTGATTTTTCTGACAGAATTTGTGATGTAAGTTTAGCTTCACTTCAAGATTCACTATATAATGCATTACCAATTAAGATAACATGGAAATGTGAACTGCTTTATCTACTAATCCAAGGATGAAGGCAAACATCTACACATTACTTCCAAATAAGATGGGACACATGTGATTTGGTAGCATGCAGAGCATGGTACCTTTGATTGACGAGCATGATTGTCTGTCAGACAGGGATGACATGAATTTCAAAAAAAGAATGTTTTCAGCTTTACTTTTTTATTTTCCTTACTAGCTTCACAACAGGCTCAGGCACACATATACGCACCATTTAATTTATTCTTTTAAGTTGAGCTGGCTCTTGAGCTTAATAATTTCATTACTTATAATAATTTTATAAGTAAATAACAATAAAACTACTTGAACTTGAACTTGAACTTGAGCTTGTGCTGAACAAGTCTTAGACCATAGTTGACTCAGTGTTGGAACAGACTTAGGTGGACAAAATTCTGGAAGAGTTCTAGATGAAGAGAACAGGCCAAGAGGAGTGATGACTGGGTTCTGGGACAATCCCAGATGATAGAGGACTAGGCTCTGATAGTTACTAGGTTATAGAACAGTCCTAGGTGACTTTAGGAAGTTAAAAAACAATGTTAGACAAGAGTTTACTAGGTTGTAAAATAGTACATGTGACTTTTGTAAAGGGTGTCTCTGTGTGTCCATTTGCAGTGCGGCATGGCTTTGTGTATCGGGAGTGTGGTGCTGATGGACAGTGGTTGCCAGAGAAGAACACAAGCGAGTGTGAGCAAGATGACCAGCATGGGGCCGAGAGGGTATGACATTATCCTTTAATGTGAAAACACAACATGAAGTCCATTCATGACATTTTATGTGAAAACACAACATGAGGTCCCCTCATTCAATTTTCACTTAACCTGAGTTTATGTATCAACTTATGCTCTCTCTCTCTCTCTCTCTCTCTCTCTCTCTCACTCTCTTTCCTCTGTGCTGTCTTATCCCTGTTCTCTTCTCTACTCCTTTCTCTCTCTCTCTCTCTCTCTCTCTCTCTCTCTCTCTCTCTCTCTCTCTTTCTCTCTCTCTCTATCTTTCACTCTCTCTTTCTTTCCCTGTGTGTTTGTGTCGTGTATGTGTGTGTGTGTGTGTGTGTGTATGACAGCACGGGAAGATCCTCAGTATGTTCCGAGCCATGTACACTGTGGGGTACTCCTTGTCTCTGGGCGCTCTGGTGTTGGCATTGGGGATCCTCATGGCTTTCAGGTAACACTTCATCCTCTGGGACTCCTGAAGCACCATGTCTTAGTCCTTACGTTCCACATACTCGACGCACCGACAATGTGACGTCACAGAAGCACCGTAACCATTTATACTCGCGCGTCGTGGTCACGACACTAGTTGCAATATTCTCCTGAACAGAGGTGTCGCTGTTGTGAAAAGATTAACGCTAACTACGTTACACAGCAGAAGAAGCTGCATTAAGAAACACTAGTAGCAGAGAATGTAAACGGGCTCTGCTATTATCTAGCCTCTGTGATGGTACTTCAGACTTTGGTTGCTACTTTTAGAGAATGTCTAATAGGAAGAGAATTGGCACTGTCTGGTTACTTCCGGTTTCTGGACTGGTTGCAGTTCCTCCTCAGATTCCACTTGAGGGCTTTCATGGCGAAAGTGCAGAATGCATGGAGGTCTATGGAGCTTTACCCATCAATATCCACTTTTCTCTGGATATAATTTTTTGAGTAGTAATTACAGTAGAATAAACAGTAGAATGTTGCATTCGCTAGGAGAGGCAAAGAAAATACACACTGTTGATTGTTATATTTTTTGAAGTTATATTTTCAAATATGTCAATGATGTCATTCATTAGCACAATGCTAGCGTGATATGGGCAACAACGACCCAACCTGTAAGAAATGAAAAGGACATAAGTACTCGTTCATTCAACTTTAGATCTAAAATCTATATTGAACCTGCATAGACTACAATAAAATCTACGATTCTTCTACGACAAGCAGGTGAAAGAGATACATTTAGCCATCTAGCTCCATAGACCCCCATTCAACCTGCACTCGCCCGCGATCACCCCCAGTGGAATTCTAATGGAACTGCAACCAATGTCGATACAATGAGGCTTAATAGGAAGTGCCAAGGCTCTCCGTAGACGGGCTCTGCTACTATTCACAACTACCACCATCATTATCATCTTGTTTCCAAGGTGTGCGCACAGGTAGATAGATAGATGGATATATAGATAGATACTTTAGTCATCCCGAGGGAAATTTTAATAATTTAAACAGTTTAGTTAGCTGGCTAGCTAGCTAGCAGCTGGATGAGTTTGTGTAATTTCCTGAAGTGGAAAGAGATTTTGTTCAGGCCTTAATAGATATCCTTTGTTTGAAAATAAATCGTTTCTATTCTTTCCTCTTAATTCCATGTGTTGTAACTCTCGCTGGTAACTTTGTTAACTTATCCAGCAAACTATTAAAAATTCACGACTGTAACAAAACACTGCAACTCTCGCTTGCCCTCGAACTAGTCCATCTTCCTGTTTCCGCTTTTCGCGCTTCGTCTGAAAAAAAAATGAGTGGTGCGCTACCTCGCTACCTGGCTAAAATCCTGGCGCGCCAGCAAGATCTACGTCATTTTGACGTCACGGTGTCGCGCTACCGGTCGGGTGCGTCGAGTATGTAGAAGCCCAATGAGTCCAATGCAACTTATCCAAAAGAGCTGTAGTTTGAAAAAAAAAAAAAAACAATGCAACTAATCTCAGCTGGATTGTGGTAGTGTACATCTAAAAAATGAAGCCATCGCTGCTTGTTCTTATAGCTAGCTGGCATGGCTAACCGATTCTTGAGGGCGGCGTGTGTATGTCGAATTGCTCTAAAGCATTTTGTGTTTCTCGCTCGTTCTCACTTCTCACAAGACTTCCTGATTCACAATTTGCCGGGACGCTAGTGCAGATCTTGCAAGGCTGGTTGAAAATGTTGCATTGTTCCCCTTTAATTAGCAGATGAACAAAGCTGTTTTCTTTTCTGCACATTTTTCATTGGCTTTGTGCACAGGAAGCTTCACTGCACCAGGAACAACATTCACATGAACCTTTTTGCTTCCTTCATCCTGAGAGCGATGTCCATCCTTATCAAAGATGCCTTTATTGAGAGGCCATTCCTCCACATCGGCCAAGACATCAACACTGATTACGAAGTGGACTGGCTGGTCACTAACGAGGTCAGTTGACCCTGACAGAGAGACCCAGACTAAACCGTAACCCTGATCCTAACACTTGCATTTTAATGTTAACCCTCACTGTAGAGTCCTGCCATTGAATTACAAAGAGTGGAATAATAGATAGGTTTTAGATCTTCGTAGATGGCGTCATAATTGCTTTGGCTACTTAAACATAATCACACTAGGAGTGTATTGTGGCATCTGATTGAGGGCCAGATGTATTAACGCTTTTGCGCCCACTTCAGGCGTATTTATTTCGCAATGTGCGTGTAAAATCTGCCTGTCACGGGAGCTGAAAGTGGCAGAATACGTTTGTCATGTCATGCATATGCATTCATGGGAGGATCCAGGGGAAAGTGGGAGTTTAGCATAAAAAGATGGGAGGGGAAGAGTAAAGAGCGCCTAATTATGTATTCTGCGGTATGTACTAAGACTGCTCCTGAAAGCGCACGTCTATTCTGCGCCTAAATACTTCCGCCTTGTAAAAGCAGGTGTTTATCCAAATTGCAGTTCAATGCGTCAATAAGAGAACCTTTCAAAGACAACAGAATCACTATTTAGAGCACCAGTTTTTGTGGTGAAAGTATTTGTACTACCAAAAGCAACCTTAACTTTCGTTGGCCTTTCGAATGTCTTACTTTCACTTTCATTCACTTAAACTTTCCTACTTGCTAGATTTGACCAATCTTCCATAGCCTACGTGCACAAGTAGTTTGAGTAGAACTACTGATCTTCATTATCTCCCTGCTTGTTTACATCTCATCATGTATGGTATTATTTCATGATTGCTAAACGTTTGATTCTTTTTAATGTTGTCATCAGTTAACTTCATTCAACTGCGGTTGTATGTGGCTGCTGCCATTCAGTTGTGGGCGTTAAGTAAATTGCGTTTATGGGCGGAGAAAAGCAGAGAAAGGCGCAGTTTACACTAAGGATTGAACGATTGATAAATACAACGGAAACTTGGGTCTGACAGCGTTCGTAATCTGCGGTGTGTCCATGGCGCTGATAACGCTACGTTCGCAAATGTACGTACATCTGGCCCTCAGTGTCTACATGGCTGTTCAATCAGATTTCAGGCAGTTTATGCCAATCAACGTGTTTATATGAGTGATTATCATTCCAAGTGAGCCTTGAATCTGATGGTAATTGGATTACATGTGCCCGCAAGTGTGCACCCTCATTAAATTTCAAGTCAAACCTGGAAATAGGATACCAAATGAGCATCATTAGGGCCCGTGTCCACCAATCAACCAACCAATGTTTGCGCTGACAGTGCCCTCAACCTCAATTTTAGAGCGCTTCAGTCAAGTGTTTATTGTTGCTAAGTTTTGATTGGTCAGTTGGTTGAACAAATTTAAACGTTCAGCGCTCTGAGCGCTGCGGAAAAAAATGGTCAGCGGCGAGGGCTCTTTTCTGCCGAGGGCGCTGAGCGCTGTGAACACTGAACTTCATGGGATTTGTATAGAAAATAGCCGCCGTCGGCGCAAAAAATGTGATTGGTTGACACAGGCCCTTAAGGTTCGTGGTTGGAAATTCTATTAGCAGAAGATTTTCATTCTACTCTTTCTTATTCTCTGCTTCTAAAGTGTGTTGAAGAGTGTGTAGCCTGTAACATGTATGTTTGTGCCATGCTCATGTTTCAGACAGCGGTTGGTTGTCGGGTTGCCGTGGTGATGATGCAGTACAGCATCACGGCTAACAGCTGTTGGCTCCTGGTAGAGGGGATCTACCTGCACAATCTGCTGGTAGTCACGGTGCTCACTGAGAGGAACTACTTCGGTGTCTACCTGTGCATTGGCTGGGGTGAGCAGGATAGTGAAGGATGGAAAGAAATTCCCCATCCTTTTCATGTTATTGATCAAATTAATTAAATGTTCAGCTTATTTAAAGTTTATTTTAATTTTGATATAAGTGATATTGTATTCATTTGTTTGTTAAGACCACCCTAGAGAACTGCATTTGGCAATTCAAAGAAGTATATGAATATTTTATTATTATTATTATTATTATTATTATTAATAATAATAATAATAATAGTTGTAGTAGAAGTAGTAGTAGTAGTAGTAGTGGTAGAAGTAGCAGTAGTAGTAGTAGTAGTAGTAGTAGTAGTAGAAGTAACAGTTGTAGTAGTAGTAGCAGTAGTAGTAGTAGTAGTAGTAGTAGTAGTAGTAGTAGAAGTAGCAGCAGTAGTAGTAGTAGTAGTAGAAGTAACAGTAGTAGTAATATTAGTTGTAGTAGTAATAATAGATTAGGTGACTAATCTGTGCCATGTTGCTTTTCTCTGTTGCTGACAGGCATCCCTCTGATCTTCGTGTTTCCATGGGTGATTGTGAAGTATCTGTATGAGAATGAGGAGTAAGTGTTCCTCACTTAACTGTCTTGTCGTGCCTTCCCAAGATGTCATTTAGTCTATTGAACAGGCCATTGCAGCTGACACGGACATATTTATCGACCTGTGAACATTTTTCTTGGCACGAGTGCCCACAAGGGTTTATTCTCCTCTCAGCTGTTACTGTCAAATTCTCATATTCCAGAAAAGACATTCCGGAACCCTCTGCCTTATAAGGTCACAGCACAACGGCATTTCAGCTTTTTTAAAAGGGTGCTGCGGTCAACTGGGCAGCACTCTAAAGTGTGACATGTTCCGTATGCTCTCTTAACCTGCACTCCGGCAGATTGGAAAATATATGAATTGACTAGAGTGGGTGTGTGTGTGGCCACGCTTGGGCCAGTTTGGTGAAGTGGCAAATTACACTTGTTGGCGTGAGACTGATCCTTAGGCCTCCTAGCAAATGTTATGCCTGGTAGTGGAATAGAGTGAAGTACATGCCTCCGACTACAGCTAAGGCAGAGCTTAGTGCTCAAGTGATACTCCTGGTAGTGGAATAGAGTGGGGTAGTATAGCCTACACGCCTCCGACTACAGCTAGGGCAGAGCTTAGCGCTCAACACTTTGTTTCATCCCACAATTGTCGCCGTTTGCGACCCGTAATCTCTTTTCCTGCGCGGGGCTCATATCAGGACAGGCGTATGTCCCCGCCTGGCCTGCTGCATTACACTGTATCTCTGCACCTCAATCTCTGTGGCATAGAGTCCCCAGGGTCTTTTCAGAGGCAAACACATCAACACAGAAAACACACACAAAGCATCACAAAACTAACAGGATGAATAAGAACAGCAGATAAGGGAGGACAATACTAATGCCTTCAGCAAGCATCTCATGGCTAATGTTGGTCATTTTAACAACAGTAGCTGAAGCCTCAGCACCTGTTATGGACTTTACTGGACTGACACCTAGAACTGTTGAAATGTACATGATAATAAAAAAGGACTTTCAAGAACAACAAACAAATCCAAATACACCTTAGCTGATCGTCTATTTTGTACCAAGGCATTGCTTATTGGTCTTCCTCAGGCAGCCCCATCTCCAGCAGCGAGTAGTCTTCCTCGTGTGCTACCTCAACCAGCAAACCTGGCTGCTTCTCCTCTTGCTCTTTTTTCTTCCTTGTTCATAATTTGACCCTGGATGACATAGCTTTTGTCTGATCCTTGGCCCTGTGGACACAGATTAAGGCTCCTTGACTGCCCACACACTTTGTGCTACTTTAACAAATATGAGTCCATTACCAGAGAGAGATAAAGCAAGAGAGAAAAGAGGAAGTACATGCCTCCGACTACAGCTAAAGGCAGAGCTTAGTGCTCAAGTGATACTCCTGGTAGTGGAATAGAGGTGGGGTAGTATAGCCTGCGCCTCCGACTACAGCTAGGGCAGAGCCAGAAGCTCAACACTTTGTTTCATCCCACAATTATTAAGCCGTTTGCGACCCGTAATCTCTTTTCCCTGTGAGGGGGCTCATATCAGGACAGTATGTCCCCGCCCTGCCTGCTGCATTACACTGTATCTCTGCACCTCAATCTCTGTGGCATAGAGTCCCCAGGGTCTTTTCAGAGGCAAAACACATCAACACAGAAAACACACACAAAGCATCACAAAACTAACAGGATGAATAAGAACAGCAGATAAGGGAGGACAATACTAATGCCTTCAGCAAGCATCTCATGGCTAATGTTGGTCATTTTAACAACAGTAGCTGAAGCCTCAGCACCTGTTATGGACTTTACTGGACTGACACCTAGAACTGTTGAAATGTACATGATAATAAAAAAGGACTTTCAAGAACAACAAACAAATCCAAATACACCTTAGCTGATCGTCTATTTTGTACCAAGGCATTGCTTATTGGTCTTCCTCAGGCAGCCCCATCTCCAGCAGCGAGTAGTCTTCCTCGTGTGCTACCTCAACCAGCAAACCTGGCTGCTTCTCCTCTTGCTCTTTTTTCTTCCTTGTTCATAATTTGACCCTGGATGACATAGCTTTTGTCTGATCCTTGGCCCTGTGGACACAGATTAAGGCTCCTTGACTGCCCACACACTTTGTGCTACTTTAACAAATATGAGTCCATTACCAGAGAGAGATAAAGCAAGAGAGAAAGAGGGAAAGAGAGAGAGGAAGAGAGAGAGAGAGGGAGGGAGGGAGAGTAGGATAGAGACAGTGAGGAGTAAGAGCAGGAGGAAGACCTCAAAACATTTAGAAGAGGGAGCTGTGGTTTGAGACATTTTGGGAAACTTCTACTCTGTTTGGGAAACTTCTGCTCTGTTTCCTATTAGGAATTGGATGGATGGGAACAACAGTTAGTGGACCCATTTATACAAACCATGTGAGAAAATATCCAATCAAAGAGTCTCTTTAATGTGTTGACACTCTGCATCATTGCTTGTTTCAGGTGCTGGGAGCAGAACATAAACATGGAGTACTGGTGGATCATACGCTCGCCCATACTTCTCTCAGTGCTGGTGAGAGACAGGAGATACTCTCCTTTCTTCTCTTTTCTGCTTCTCTCCTCTCAATCCTTTCCTTACAAGCCTTTTTAATGTCTCTCTCTCTCTCTCTCTCTCTCTCTTTCTGATGATGACTGTGAATGTTGTGTTTATAATGTGTTTAAAGCTGAACTGTAGGAAGGTGCCCAGAGATCTGCTCAAGTACTTACCCTCAACCTCTATACCCTGTTTCACTCCGTCACACTTAGTTAGCTGGTGCTTGCCCCTCGCATTAGCATCCAATACATTATTAAAAAGATCTCCATAATGGATTGCCTGTGGAAAGTAGGTTGTGAGTGCACTAAATCAAGATCACTGTATGACTGTGTTCCAATTCTCATACGTCTGTACTGACAATACCTAATATGAGTGGAACATTAGGTATGGTAAGTACAGAAGTATACAAATCGAAGCCCAGTTATGTCTTCCACTTCCTCCGTTTGGGGTTGAGGTGATTCTAGTTTGGAGTAGCACAGTGAGACAGACACTGCTGGTTCGAGGAAGCAGAGCTTCCCTCCAGACTCTGAGTCACAAAGTCACTCACAGGTTGATCAACATCGGCCTCTTGTGAAGGCCTTACTTAACGCATGCTTTCCATGGTCATCTTGAGAGGTCCTATCACACAGGAATTCCTGTGTTTGAGATGCCTCTCAGTGCACAGCTCAGTTCCTGCATTCTCAACACGTATCCTACGGAATCACTGTTCACTATTACCACCCCCGCAGCACTATTTTAGGGATAGATGGGAATGTGGTGTAAAAAGAAAAACATTTTACTAATGGCATATTTTAATTGCACACTTGCAAAACATTTTGACTTCACCACCATACTTCACCAGGAAAGCATGCCTAAAGCTGTTTTGTCTGACTGTGTTTGCTTTACTCTCTCCAGATTAACTTCTTCATATTCATCCACATCATTAAGATCCTCGTATCTAAACTGAGAGCACACCAAATGAGATATTCAGACTACAAGTTTCGGTAAGGGCCATTCTTAAATGCTACACAAAAATATTGTTATTTCATATTTGTCATGCTATTCCATATAATGTTGTCTTATTTACATTCAGAAATGTATGTAGTAATTTATACTCATAGAAGTATGTGTGTATTTCTTTAATTGTTTGCTTTTTGAATAACTGGACTGTAACACCTCTCTCATCCACAGACTGGCTAAGTCCACCCTCACCCTCATCCCCCTCCTTGGCATCCATCCAGTCCTGTTCTCTTTCGTCACCGACGAGTCTACCTCAGATCGCGCCTTAGGACTGCGCCTCACCAAACTCTTCATCGACCTCTTGTTCAGCTCCTTCCAGGTCAGGCGGTGACTATCAACACCTCACTGCTACCATCACCACCATCTTACGTAATCTCCCACATGCCCATGTCCACCAAGTCTAGTCTCATAGTGAGCATGCAAGATATCGTCAGTAGGACATTGGTGTCAGTAGTTAACAGCTTAATAATTGTATCATCGTATTTGCAGGTATGAACATTTCTGTCAGATAAATCAGCAAGACTATAATAAGCACGACCTATTAGGGTTTCAGAAAAAACATCATACAAATTTTATCAAATAGGATGAGATCTATTATTTATTTGAAAATGTCACATGTCATATTGCAGACTTTATATCTACACTGTGTTGGGTTAGGTTGGGTAATTTAGGGTAGAGTGAATGACTCTTTATGCCTGTATCTGCAACAACTAGGCCTTATCAAAATAAGAGGAATAGTTTATTCTAGTACATGAGAGACCCTTAAAGGAAATAAAATGTGTGTGTATCAGTATCAATATTGTCAATCGGGTAAAACATTGAATATTGGCAGACATCCAATATCGTGTATCCCTAAGTTCAGGGTTACGTAGGGTTCAAAGCTGTCATAATCGCAGACAGTATGTCGTTTTTAAAAAAAGAAGCAGCCCCATATGCTCGAGCTCAATGAGCTGTAAAAAGATGTGGCTCGAGGGGGTCGATCTCCTCATCGTGCCCTTTCACTGCGCTCAGACAAGAAGACGAGGTTTTTATTGTGTCAGGACTAATTAAGCCTAAAAAAAACTACACACCACGACTTGCCTGACTCATTTCCCAAGTAATAGGCAGCAGAATTGAAGAGGAGCTCAGATGGAATGTGTCGAGCTTCCATCATCCCAGGAGTAGAATTGCCACAATGAAGACGAGTTCATGCACAGGATGAGTGAGAGCAGGGGAATGACTGTTCCTCCAATTCCATCAGGCTTGATGTGATGTGTTAGACATCCATCTGCACAGCTTAGCTCTCTAGTGTTTGATGTAAAAGATGCAGAAGAATTCAAGCAATATTCCTTCAATTTGACCTAGTCTACTATCCTACGTATTATTGAGGCCAGACTAGCTCTTGCTGTGTTAATGTCGTTTCTGTCCTGCTGGTCAGGTTTTTCGGTTTAGTCAGTTTCAGAGTGCTTTCAAGGGTAAGCAAGGGGTTTTGTCAAGTCAAGTCAAGTCAAGTTTTTTTATATAGCGCTTTTCATACACAGAGGTCATTCAAAGTGATTTACATAAACAAAAGCATAAAAAGAAAACATAAAACACACAAGGTAATATAAAAGCAATAGCAGGGCAATAGTTTGAAAGTGTTAAAATATTGAACAGCAGCATTCAATGGAGATTCTTGAAGTAGTTTTGGATCAGTTTATTTTTTATGTGCAAGCACTCTTCAGCTTTGACACACTTCAATTGCTCCCTCTCTCCTGACATCACTTCCTCTCTCCTGCTGTGCCACACTGATGCTATTTGCACTCCATGGTAGAGAAATTATCCTGTATCATAATAATGTCATTGTGCTGCTAACATGTACACTTTGATGTGTCCACAGGGTCTACTTGTGGCCATATTATACTGCTTTGTCAACAAAGAGGTGAGTGAGTCCCTTGCCATACACATGCTCACACTTTATCTCAAAGATGATGTCACTTTCAGACATGCCCTGTTTCTGGAGGTTTCCTGTTGTATATTTAAGTTTGACTCACACACACATCCGTGAGCTCACAGAGGATCAATCATCTCATCTGTTGTGTGGATTGTGAGAATATCCCAGTGCTTGTCCTAAAACACACAATCTGCCCCATGAATGCTGGCCCTCAGGTGCAGTCGGAGATCCTGAAGAAGTGGAAGCGCTGGAAGCTGGGCCGGAACATCGAGGAGGAGTACCGCCACACGTACAGCCACACGGTGCACCTGCGCGGAGGCAGCCTGGTCACCCAGCCCTCCATGCTGCCCCTGCACTTCCCCGACGTGACCACCACCACCACCAACATCTCCACCTCAGCCACTAGCACTATGCTGACCGGCAGGCCCGAGGAGAAGCACACGCTGGTGGGCTGCCAGAACGGCATGGACCGCCGGACGGCTGGAGGAGGGGCGCCATCGCTCTTCGACCGCACCGTCTGCGAGAGCACACTGCAGGACGATATCCTGTTGGTGGACAAGGCGCAGTGCCACGAGCCTCCACTAGGGAGCAGAGAGAGCAACCTCTGAGAGGGGGAGGGGGTGAGGGAGGAGAGAGGGATGGTGAAGTGTGTTCCTGTAGTGCGATCTGCAGGGTGTCCACCTGCACCGCTTACTCGACCATCACACAAGCACACCTCCTCCAACTCCCTTCCAGCCCCAAGGCAGCCGTGGGTGTGAGACTGGAGGATGGAGCTGAGGGGTCGAGCAAGTTGCCCCTAACACACAAGCGAGCGTGTTGATGTGTGTGTGTGTGTGTGTGTGTGTGTGTGTGTGTGTGTGTGTGTGTGTGTGTGTGTGTGAGGGGTGTGTGTGTGTGTGTGTGTATTTGTGTGTATGAGGGTGTGTGTGTGTGTATGTGTGTGCCTGTGTTTGTGTGTATGAGGGTGTGTGTGTGTGTGTGTGTGTGTGTGTGTGCATGTGTTTGTGTGTATGAGGGTGTGTGTGTGTGTGTGTGTGTGTGTGTGTGTGTGTGTGTGTGTGTGTGTGTGTGCACGTGTGTTTGTGTGTATGAGGGTGTGTGAGTGTGTGTGTGTGTGTGTGTGCGTGCGTGTGTTTGTGTATTAGGGTGTGTGTTTGAGAGCACCGAGGAAGCTCTACCAACTCCACGTCTTCACAGGAGGAACAGGGCCACTGGTGTCCAGTGGTGTCCATCGAATGTTAATCCTTGCATCCCAAGATGTTACGTGCTCCAGACACTTCTGACTTGTCCAGAATAGACGCCGTCCTTATCTGCTGCATTTACCACATTTATATAAATGTAGAGCGGAAGACTGAAAAAAATAAGCTGTAGTAGTGATTTTAAAACACGCATCAACAGTTCAGAAACACACACCAAAACAGGGGGAAAACAAACGACAACAAAACAGAAGAGGACGCTCTCAAAAGACCTGCCTGAAAAGATCATTTTTGAATGGATGGATGGAGACATGATGGCAGTGGAGTTGAACAGGCCAGAGGACTAACTTGCTAATACCTCTGGTCTCTGGTCCCCACCACCACCGTTACCACTGTCATGCACCCGCTTTTGGTGCTGAACTGAAACTGCACTGGACACTGGACTGGACTGACAGATCTCCCCGGCAGCTGTTTTCTGTCCCCATAGCAAAGAGTCCCTAGAATGTTCTTTCAAGTGTGTGTGTCCAGAGTGGCCGAACAAATCAGTGTTAACACGTCGTCCCCTTTCCTTTCATCCTTATCAATTGCCATCACTTGAGGGGTTGGGGCTTGGCTGGGATCATTTGATTTAGACTAGCTATATGAATTGCTGGGACATTTCTATTTTGTAATATACTGTTTATTGTTGCTGTATTGTATGTGCTGTGTGAGGAGGTTTTGACACCGTATGTGGAGTGGGGGAGGGAGGTCTGAGCCAGTAATGCTGAATGTGTGCCTTTATTTGCTCTGGACAAAAGCCCAGGGGTATGTTTTTGCCATTGTGAAAACAAAAGCAGACCCCTATCTAAAAACGCACCTGGCTACCCACACACAAACACTATAGGACATGCCAAATGCATCCAGAAGACCAGAACACACACAGACCCAAATCCCTGGCTCCCCAAGCAGTGTTGTGCTATAATTTTTTTTGTGTCTGATATGTTTCTCTTTCTCTCATGTGCGATCAAATGTAGTAGTTCAAGCACACGTTTCATCAATGATCGCAGTGATCCTCAATAGTGTGAGGCCACAGGGGGCTAAAACAGAAGTAACAGCAAACACGCGTGACCGATGACCGTCACAGCAAACACGTGTGACCGATGACCGTCACAGCAAACACGTGTGACCGGTGACCGTCACAGCAAACATGCGTGACCGGTGACCGTGCTTGCCAAGCAGTCAGGCTCGAAAGAAAAAATAGTCAGGGCTCTCGTGCATTAGCCTGGCCCCGTCCACCTAGAGTTGGGGTCACAGCCTCGGTGGGAAAGCTTGTCACATCCCATTCCTGACAGGGAGGTTACACCAGACATGTAACTGAAGCATTCTGTTCACGGAGCGTCTGCTGCAAGGTTAGCTGCAACAGTTATCTGTAATCAATAGAACTGGCTACACCAGACGTGACAGCAGCGCATAAAACTAGTCTTCTAAAACTATTTTTACGCTCCATGAAAAGAGCACTTCACTTGTGGACGCGGTGTAGAACAGGCCTGAGTAAAGAGCGGCACCATCCCAGCTTCTAAAAGGAGCGTCATGCAGGTGCCAATCTGGTCAGGTCTGCATCGGGTCCCCTCACAGGTGAGGCAGAGCGCAGATTGTTGGGCATATTTGATTGACAAGAGCTTTTGCATTATTTCTTTCTTTTTTTTTAATCCTACTGTTGAAGTGGAGAGGGGAGGCTACTGTGTCAAATCCAGCTGAACAAATGACGCAGTAGTGAGTTGATCAAAAGTAGATTGGTGGAGAGATGTGGTTGCTGTTCTGTGAGCCTAGTCTGTTACACAGTACCAAGGTCAAAGGTCTTCAGAAGGGTAACCCAGCAGCATTCTGAGCTGAAATGACCCTTATTTATGAACATATGTAGTGGAGGAGGAGCAGCCTTCCTCCCCTCCTGAAACGCATCACCAAACACGCACGGAGAATGATTCCCAATTACTCTAAGGCTATTTGCACAACCTTAATTTATACTTGTTAAATATGTAGATATTTGCATATGCCGTTGGAGATTTAGGGCTAGTGTCTTCATCTGTGTTTTGAAGTAACTGAGCAAGCTTGAGTGTGTGTATGTGTGTGTGTGCATTTGGATGTGTATAAATTATCAGTGATGGGGACCATATGAATACCTATTGCTTGCTGGCCTGTGTTGTGACAGAGCGGATCTAGGATAATATTGATCGTGCCCAGCAAGCCTGAGCTTGCCCATGGATCTCAGAGGTGCAGTTTGAGTGCTTTAGCTTTCCTCTGCCTTAAAGGCACTATAGACATAGATGGATGACATGTAATAGGGAGTTTTGTTCATGCCACTCTTGGTAATTGTATGTGTTAATTGTTGGCTTCAAAAGAGTAACACTTTTATGAACAAGGAGACAGACCACCACAAGACTTTGGTGATATCTCTGGATTATCAGTGGATCATGGGATTTTTGTTGTTGTTGTTGTTGTTGATTTAAAAAAAAACATAAAGCCATCACCAAATGCCTTTCAGGCCTAGGGGGTTGAATGTGAGTCAATGCATTTTATATCCGCCCTTAACTTCTCCCCTTGAAGTTCTCACTTCCCTTTCTGACATCAGTATATCTCATAACCACTACTAATAGCCTGTTAGACTGGCGTGACAGATCATGGTCCCATTCCACGCGGTCTCACAGAATCTGTGCTAAAACAGACAAATTTGCATCCGCCCGTTCTGTTTGCCCTCTGGCACGCATGACGCCCGGTGGATTGACGAGACAACAAACCTAGCGCATTTACATCACCAGTGCATCTGTCAAGGAACCGCACCAATCAGAACAATCAACACTATCTGTCTTTCTCTCTCCTATGTTTCTCCTTTGCTCTTTTCACCAGTTGATGAATGCCCTTTCCCTGTTGATAAATATCTACAAGGCCAGACAGCAGCACAATTCGCCTTATTCAGGGGGCGGCCATTGTAAACCAAAACATGGCTACAGGGTACACAAACCATAGGATTGTTGTGTTCTATACATTCGCCTGTAGGTGGTGAAAATGCATATAGTCAGCGTACCCTGTAGCCACGTTTTGGTTTACACATACACAATGGCCGCCGCCTGAATACGACAAATTAATGCAGAGCCTGGAACGCAGACTTTGGATTCCTTTCCCAATATGGACACTGCTGTACATTACGTTATAATGGAGAGAGCCACTTTCATGTGGCCAAACTTGTGCACGCTGCAGACTTTTCCCACAGTCTGCCTCAATGGCCCCACTATACTCTAGCAGTCCTTGTATGGGTATGTCACATTTCAGCTGATCCCAGACCTGTACTGATGGCATCTAATAAGGCTGTATGGAGAAACAAAGAAAAAACAGACTTTGCTGTATATAGACATTTCGCTTCCTGTGCTGTTTTGTGTTGATTTTGTCAACATGGTGAGAATAAAGTCATGTACAAACATGTAAATGTCTTTGCATCTCATGAATGTGATCATTGGTACCAACATGCTAATAAACAATGAAGAAAACAAACTGTTCATTAAGAATATAATGTGCCGTCATCATGCCTGTGCTATCACCCAAAATAGCCATAATTAAAATGAAGTTCATTTCAGTTTATGAGATGATACATGAGAACAGTTAATAAACACAAGGTTTGATTAAAACAGTACTTAAAAAGGCTTGTTATGGCATACTTATCAGTGTAACACTAGCCTTTTTGGCAAGATGGGTAACTGCTAAGAGGGACTCTCTCTCTTTCTCTCTCTCTCTCTCTCTCTCTCTCTCTTTTCTAAATAGGGAAAAAAGATGTAAAAGAATACACCTGTTTTCTAGTAACATTCCTAAGATAAATGTCATGTAATTCCAACTCTGAAGCCTGAGTTAAACTCCATGCACTTACATAACAACACAGGAGGCTTTGAGTGCCAGGGGTGAGTTGTTGTCTTCTACCGGATCACTGACTACAGGTGTCGAGACTCCATCAGGTTCTCCTATGCGAACGCTTGTCCGAGTTACCACTGGCACAGAGCTGTAGTGGAGGCTAACATAATTTATCCACCCCTGAAATTTCAGAAATGGAGTTTATCCACCACTTATTAAAGTTTATCCACCTCTCAAAAAAGTTTATTCACCAATTGCAACTTTTAACATGAAAAAATCACACTCTATTATTCACATAGTGCAGCCCACCTTACCGTGATCACAGAATTCATAGTTTACCCACCTCTTATTTTACCACTACAGATGCGCAGTACAGTAACTGTGGAAACCAACCATCAGCTGTGAGCTCAGGCTGACATCACAAGAGGAAAGACGGAAAACAAACCATGTACCATACTGTTTAGCATTAATTAAATATTGTTTACAGATCACAGAACACAGGAATAACACCCACAACATAAATCAAGGAAGACTAGACAAAGCATCTACATATTTACTCACAAAGTGTTTTTAAACAATGTTTTAGACAACATTGACATGAAAAGCACTGACTCTTGCACCAAGTTCTGAACTTTGACTTATGAACTCACAATTTGTTATGTCCACTTAATACACGGAATGGACTTTTTGGATGAGGAGTAAATGTGTGTATGTGTAACACTGAAATAGCCTCGTCCAGGCAGCCATATTAATCCCCCTATTTACTTTGGGTCCCATTTAAGGCTTCTGTCTTGCTCTCAACAAAAGGAATCTGTTCTTTTTCCCATAAACACATTGAAGGGAGCTGCTTGTCTTCGATTCTTCCTTAATTTGGAAGCACTGGGGTTTCATCACGGCCAGTGCATCGACATAGACAGACTACAGCCATCTTTGCTCTCTGCTTCCCATGTTAAAGAGACGGAACACATACAGAATCACAATATGCATCTGCCATGTTCCCAAGAGATTTGGGAGTTTAGCCTGACAATGATTGGATAATCTAATCTCATCCGAGAAATGATTTTGAGATGGTGTTTAATTAATTGTCTTGATCAAGCTAAAAAAGCTCTCTTCCAAGAATGAATAATCTAGATGGAAAAGGATTGAACTAAAGGACTCTAAGAATACAATTTGGCACTACGCACACAGACATAGACTGACGAAAACAGGCAGCCGGGCCTGACAGACTGTGTCCAAGGCTGCTCAAGACCTGTGCTGCTGAACTGGGGGAGCCACTGAAGCACATCTTCAACTGGAGTCTACGTCTCGGAAAAGTTCCAACACTGTGGAAGACATCATGTCTCACCCCCGTCCCCAAGAAACCACACCCCAGCGAGCTTAATGACTTCAGGCCTGTCGCTCTAACATCACATGTGATGAAAACAATGGAGCGGCTGGTCTTAGGTATGCTCAGACCCCAGGTACGCCATGCACTAGACCCGTTACAGTTTGCATACCAGGAGAAAGTGGGCGTGGACGATGCCATCACTTATCTTTTACACAGGACACATTCTCACCTAGACAAGGGGAAAAGTGCTGTGAGAATCATGTTCTTTGATTTCTCAAGTGCTTTTAACACCATCCAACCCCTCAGACTGGGAGACAAGCTCTTGCAGATGGGTGTGGACGCTCACCTGGTAACCTGGATTACAGATTACCTGACCCGGCGACCACAGTTAGATCAGACTGAAGAACTGTCTCTCTGACACTGTGATCAGCAGCACCGGAGCGCCACAGGGAACTGTGCTCTCTCCAGTCCTGTTCACCCTGTACACATCTGACTTCTGCTACAACACTGAGTCATGTCACATGCAGAAGTTTTCTGACGATACTGCAATTGTGGGGTGTATCAGGGACGAGCAAGAGGAGGAGTACAGGAGCCTGGTGGAGGATTTTGTGCATTGGTGCAAACTCAATCACCTTCAACTCAACACTTCAAAGACCAAGGAGATGGTGGTGAATTTCCACAGGTCTAAGCCCGCTCTGCTACCAGTCTCCATTGATGGGGTAAATGTGGAGGTGGTAAGCACCTACAAGTATCTGGGTCTCCACCTGGTCAATAAACTGGACTGATCAGCCAACACTGATGCACTCTACAAGAAAGGACAGAGCAGGCTGTACTTCCTGAGGAGGCTGCGGTCCTTCAATGTGTGCAGCAAGCTCCTCAGGATGTTCTACCAGTCTGTTGTGGCCAGCGTCCTCTTCTATGCAGTGGTATGCTGGGGAGGAAGCACAAAGAAGAAGGATGCTGAGCGACTTGACAGGCTGGTAAGGAAGGCTGGCTCTGTAGTGGGAGCTGAACTGGAGTGCATCACTTCAATATCTGACAAAAGGACCCTGAACAAACTGATCAACATCTTGGACAATGAATGTCATCCACTCTACAGCACTATCAAAAAGCAAAAGAGCTTGATCAGCTGGAGACTTTGCTCACTGCCATGCACAACTGAAAGGCTGAGGAAGTCATTTGTCCCCAGGGCCATTGAACTGTTCAATGCCTCTCTAAAGGGAAGAGGAGAGATAGACTTCTCTGCTTAGTCTGTCTGCCTCTCCACCCTCTCCATGTTTGACTACTGACTGCCCACTACTGCTTTACTACTGTTTTACTACTGTTTTACTAATGTCCACAGCCTAATGTTTTCACTACTGTTTTACTGCTACACTGTTTTTCATGCTATATTAGCACACATGATCAATGGCTGCGGTCAGGCTTCTGCTACAATACTGAATGAATGAATGGCTATAACCCTATTACCTCAACCTGTTCTTGCACTGACATAGTTTTTTATATTACCTTGTCCACATTGTACTTTACTCTCCTATTTGTCCATATTATTTATGCTGGTCTCTAGACCTTATTCTTGTACTGTTGCACTGTTGGACTAATGTTGGACTACTTTTGCACCTTCACTATGACATTCACTCTCTTGAGCACCTTGCCATGCACACATAACTAAAGGACTATGGTTGGACTACTTTTTTGCACCTTCACCATGACACTCTCATGATCACCCTCAAGCACATTGGACTTTTTAAATGTAATTTATATAGTGTATTTAGTATTTAGTTTTGTTAGTTTTCTTATCTTCTACTGTCTTTATTGTACAGTGGAGTTTAGTTATATGTTTATACTTATGTTTACCATTTCTGCTGCAAGTGCATGTTGTGTGTGATGTCTGTATGCTACTGAGACCCTTGAATTTCCCCTTGGGGATCAATAAAGTATCTATCTATCTATCTATCTATCTATCTATCTATCTATCTATCTATCTATCGAAAACAAGCTAAGCCACATACCAGTGAGTTTTATTGTGAATATGGTGTATTGCAATGCTATGATTTCTGTGCTATGATTGGTTATGAATCATTCTTCTGCAGAAAAAGATCACGGTGAGCTCATTCAGTCAAAGTATCCAGGGAGTAGTATGGACTCAATGGGTTAGGATGTTTTAGAGGAACAGCCTCATCAAGTTAATGGCATGTTACATGATCAGAGATCTTAGACAGGTCTTTAGAGGTCAAAGCCACAACATAGTGGCATGCTGAGTACAGAACTATTTGTGGCATAATACACTTGTGCCACCACGCACACACACACACACGCACGCGCGCACACACACACGCAAGCCATTAATTCATGCCATTCTATTTTTACCCTGTTTGTTGAGGCTTTCCCTTGTATTTGCATCTACTTGTCTGCGTGTGTGTATGTTTGGGTTTTGTTGCTTTTTTTATCTTCTGATGTATTTTGATAAGGATGTGTGTGTGTGTGTGTGTGTGTGTGTGTGTGTGTGTGTGTGTGTGTGTGTGTGTGGGCTCTAGAGACGGTACACCCTGAAGCCTTTCTGTGTTGTGCTGTGTGTGTGCACTTCAGGATCTGACTGCTGACTGTCTCACGCACTCACAGTGTTTACTCCTTGCTGTTTGACCTCTGTGTTTTGATCCTCTATGACTTGAGCTTGTTTGCGATCCAATGATAGTGATCAATTAACACAAGTCCACCCTTGTCCTCCACTCCAAACACTCCGCGTCCCTGGGAGTCCTCAACACCACCATTGCCACCACCGACTCCAGCCCCAGGGCATTTGTTTCTGTGTGGGCTTCCGGGGGGACTCTGACAAACCGCGTTGGCATCACCGGCCCCAACACTCCAGGGCTTCTCGCTATACCACCTAATGAGTCAACACAGTTGGCACACACACACACACACACACACACTTCTTTGTCCACTTCTCTCCCTGCCAGGCCAGAGCTGCTATTCTACACGCTTGTTGTGTGTAATTAAAGCCCATCACCTTTTGTTGCAGTAAACATTCGCAGTGCCTCAGAACGAGACCGGGAAAAATTCCCACAGCATTAACACAAAAGCCCTCATGAAAGGTCAAGCACTTGGCCTCTTCGCTTGAGATGTAGCAGCAACCCACACCACACGTACGTTCACGTTATTTTTGTCTTTTGGTTTTTGCGACCTAATTTTGCCATCACTGGACATGTCGCTGTGGCAGATTGAGAAGTCGTGTTATGCTTTGGTATGTAATGAAGCGTGTAGCCTCTTATGTAAGGCTCAGAAGACGGGGGGGGGAGGGGACAACCATGGCCTCATTTGTTGGGCTCAGCAGACAGGGGGGGCTCTAGAGTAGGGGACAACCATAGACCAGAGCGCTCCCATATTTCCCAGGACTGTAAATCACTCACAGTGGTGTGCACTCATGCAGAGGACTATCTGTGTTTCTTACTTTTTTTATTATTATCATTTTCTCGCCACAACCACAAAGTCCATACCTTACCGGGAGGAGTACGATAAAGCATGTGACATACACGCTACAGGCTTATCTTAAGCTTTGATTTCGAATGCACGATGACTTTCCAATGTGCTTTCGCGTCTGTTGCTTTTTTTCATTTCATGTGATGTAGTCATCATTGCTGGGTGCTCTCCCTGTACCACATGGTGAGAGCAGACATATCAGACATTCCAGGCCGCTGCTGATAGCCATGTGAGAAATCAGGCTATGTCTGTGTCATCCTCTACGGTGAGAGCCTTTGGACAAACAACGCGTCAGATTTCCTGGCTTGCCATCTGCCTGCAATGTGATATGATGGCCATCACACTGAATATAATACAAGTGGTTTTCCAATATGATTTTAATTGTGGCAACTCTGCTGAATTTCCCTGTAACCAAATGAGACTAAACCACCTAAAGAGCAAATATGCATTTGCACATTTACATGCCAAAATTAAGTCAGGCACTGCCCCCACAGGGGGTGATATGTACTTAAATGCACTGCCATCCTCTGAATATTACTGTAAATGTGGCGTTGCCAGTCACCAGGTTACTTCCATCCCCTTGCCGATGAGTCCAGAGATATGGCTGGTTTTAGTTCATAGCTTGTATCTCCCAAACTGACCCCCAGAAGGATTAAGGACCTGAGGATTATCTTTCATTTCCATGTTTTCCCCGCTTGTTATTTTGGGCAGCTATTTTCCTATTCAACTGAATGGAATGAGACTACCATCATTTCTGTTCCCAAAAGGCCTCATGCCAAAGCCCTGAACGATTTCAGACCTGTGGCACTCACCTCTATTCTCTGCAAATGCATGAAGAGAGTTGTTGCAGAAGAACTCACCACTATGGTTGGAGAGAGTCTGGATCCGTTGCAGTTTGCTTACAAACCAAGATGTGGAGGACACCAGTCTCTCCTTTGTCAGGATTTTATTCATGGACTTTTCATACAGTAAATATCAACACACTTCTGCATCGCCTCCAGCAGCTATCAGATCTGTACATTCAGGCAGTGGAAAGGAGATCAAATTCCATTCTCCAGTACCCCTCCCACCCCATGTGTCTCTGGCCAACAAGTCACTATACACAAAAGCTTTCATACCCAAGGCAATACACACACACACAACATATATCTTACACAAACATCACACATAATTAGGACATTGCCTTCAATCAAAGAAAATGTTCTAACATGGCAACATGTTGGACAATAAACACTTTGGTATGGAATAGAACACTTTGGGATAAAATGGAACACTTTGGAATGGAATAGAACAGCTCTGGAATAGAAGCAGGGTAGGAATTTCACGGCGGCCACGTCGTAGCCCCTTGCGTTGGCCGTGAGGCCCCTTTGAAAATCAGAGGTTTACAGGCCACGGTGGCCTTTGTGCCCCCTTCTTTCAATATTCTGCTTTGCGTCCTACTAATAGCGATTTTTATTTAGCCTGTGCTAAATGCCGATGAGTCCAGACCCTGTGCTAAATAAAATTAATTTAGTCTTTTACGCAGTGGAGAAAGTGACAGCGCAAGAAAGAAAGTACGTCCAAATTCACCCATTCTCAGTTGAACTACTCGCAAAGTAGCCTATTCATCACACAGACATCACAAGTATCACATGAAAGAGCTTTTTCTCAGCTTTTAAACGATGTTAGCCGATAATTGCTGTGTTGAACGGTTCGCGAGAAAAGTAAATAATATAATTCAATTTAATCATACATTCTACTGAAGGTTGCGTCCCATGATCTCCCTACCCATTCATCTCGGTGGAATACTTTACGAACCCTTCTTTGAACACATGACAAACCATATATCAGAATAAACAGGAGACCTTACCGAACACAAAGGTGTAAAGCAGTCCCCTGTACAGTTAGCCGTTCCAGAGTAATCCAGTTTTGAATTTGCAGTAAAGTTCGACATACATGGATGTCTCCAAATTTGGGCTTTAAGTTTTACAATGTGTTTAAATTGTTCCACATGATTATCATAACGGGCCAAATACAAAATAAATGTTACAAATATCGCCTAGATATTGGTAAATCAGAGGACAGCTGACTAAGAGTTTGTGAAAGTAGCCTTAATGATCACAAAATGCTAAGCATGCATCTAGGCTATTTGAGTTTCTTAAAGCTGAGCTGTGCCTAAATTGTTCAATACATGATTTCATAACAGGCCAAATATAAAATAAATGTTATATATAGCCTAGATATCTGATAATATTAGAAGATCGGACGATTTACAGTTCTATATGTTATGTCATGTTTCATGTTTTTGTAATGTTTCATACAGTGATGCAGGCAAGGGCGTAGGTTTGGTCTCAGCTTTGGTGGGGACCCATCCACAACTCCTGTTGTCACGATACCAACATTATTGTTTCAATACCAATAGCAAGTGAAGAATCTTGATTTCAATACTATTGCGATTTTTTTAAATTTGATTTGGTTTGTATGATTTGTGAGATCATTCACATCAGTGGCAATCCTAGAATTTGATTGACCCTCCACACACACACACACACACACACACACACACACACACAGAGAGAGAGAGAGAAAGTGATGGTTGTCATAGGTTTCTTTTTCATATTTTGGAATTCATATAAACTATAAACTTATATTGTTGTAGTACTTATATAAACTTATATTGTAGTGCTTTGACACTCTCCTTGCGTGTAGCGTGCATGTCAGATAAATCCCCTTCCCCCTCCCCCTATGTTTTTCAGCAAATCATATGATGACGTTTCTTGTAGCCTAGTATACTGTTGTGCTGGCTGTCGGTCAGAATGATCAGCAGCACAAATGAGTTCGCTAAAATATTGGTGGGGACAATTTTGTCATCTTAAAATATTGATTAGGACTAGTCCTTAGCGTCCCACCCTAAAACTACGTCCATGGATGCAGGTCTACTGCAGTGAATAGGCTAAATACAACTTTGATCATTTTTATAGCCTACTACTGTATAGTTAACTTTGGCCTTGGTGCCCTGACATGTGGCCTTTGTGCCCCCCACCAAATATGCCCAACTGAAGGCTAAGTGGCCTTGCCCCCAGAATGGTGAAATTCCAAGCCTGAATAGAAGACTTTGGGATGGAATGGAACACTTGGGAATGGAATAGAACACTTTGGGATGGAATGGAACACTTTGGAATGGAATAGAATACTTTGGGATGGAATGGAAAACTTTGGAATGGAATAGAATACTTTGGGATAAAATGGAACACTGAAGAAGTTTCAGTTGAGAAAGGAAGGCCCTTTGCTAGTAAAATAGAAGGGACTTTGCAGCAGATAGGATTGTCCTTTATCTTTCATGATCATCAATCATGATGCAATTTCTGTCACATTGCAATTACTACACAATGTGGGATGCACACTTGACATTTGTTGTTTTTTGAGGAAATAACATTTTTCGAGTGTTTTTGTAAAGCAAGATGAATTTGTCAGATCTGACCATATTGTCATAACCAACAAAGGAATCGTCCGCCCTCAATACCAACCTCGTTCATCAAACCACACATCTTTTACGTATGTGTGATTAAATCATTTATTCATGTACTGACGCACACACACCCAGAATGGAATCAGCAACACTGCTTTTAATCATATTGTGAGCTAAAGTGTCACAGGGATGTCAGGAAACCAATTTTGTCCTCCCACCTGTGTCCCAGTGACGTGAAGACTAGTTTCTGAGCCGCATAATTATGGTGATAAAGAGGCAATTTCACCTATTGCTTTTTATATGAACAATCATTGGCCGAGTGCTTCCTGTTCAGTGTTTCTTTATATCCAAACCCTTAATACTTAATGGACTTATTCATGATGTGTTTACCAAGCCCAATGTAGTAAGTCCCTTGTGTCTACTAGAGGCAACACAGAGTTAGAGTTACTATGTGCACTCTCCACTAGATATGTGATGTGGCTCCAGTGTCTGTGTGTGTGTTTGTGTGTGTGTGTGTGTGGGGGTGCATGCACATATCTGTGTGTATGTGTGTGTGTGTGTATGTATGTGTGTGTGTGTATGTGTGTGTGTATGTGTGTGTGTGTGTGTGTGTGTGTGTGTGTGTGTGTGTGTGTGTGTGTGTGTGTGTGTGTATGTACTGTATGCAGCAACATGTAATCATCTGTAATGATAAATAAAAGTCAACATACACGTTAACCTAGATGCTAATAAGCTGTTGCTCTAACCCACTGATCTGTCCTGTCTAATAGGAGACATTAGTTAAACTTAAAATTAGTGTCCATGAATCCCGGTGGATTCTGTACAAGAAGCTAAGGAGCTGACCTAGAATCAGTGCAGGTGTAGGCATCGGAGCCAAACAAATCTCCTCCCAAACACCACTAACTGAATTTTAATCAGCCGTTCCATTACCCACACCACTTTAGAGAGTGATTAACTCTCCCTGTGGTCGACATGAATGATGCCTTTCCCATTTTAGTTGAGTATAAACAGTCTCATCAGTAATCACAGTGATAACATTAAGCACAAAGCCATGAATAAATAAATGTGTAATTGAGCTGATGGCCATGTAATTGGGCATTTGGGAATCTGTGACATGACTGTAATTAATTGATGTAATTAATGGAAGAGGCTTAATGCTAAAGTGTTATGACCGTGGTAAATTTGTTCAGTGAGCACACACACACACACACACATGCACACACACACACACAAACATACACACACCTACACACACACATGGTACATAGACAACAGGTGGTGTGTGTCCTCTTCACCTGTTACTTAGTGTCCGCATGGCGTCATTACACTCCTGCCCTTTGGCTTGCTCACTAGGCCCATGAATCTTCTGGGCGGGGGGGGCTATGTCTTTTCTTCCTCTTGTTGGGACACAGCACATTTTGCCACAAGGCTGTACTCAGCGTCTGTTTCCTACGTTACTGAAAACTCAACCCGGGTAAGAGCAGTGCGTCCCCCCACACCCTTAGGTGACGAGTGTGTATTGATCTGTGCACTCGCTGAACCCTGTGAGTCACTGTGAACGGCTGTTGCACTTCATCTCCCGCTGTTAGCAGGTTTGGGGAGGCAGCTCTTGTTGTCCTGTCGTTGTTGTCTCTGTTTCCGTGCATCCGTGTTGCTGTTTGTGTGGAGCCCGTGGAACACGAGCATCGCAGAGCCACAGGAGCCCAACACAAACAACTGGGGAGACAGTCGCGGACAGAAACAGACTGACAATGGACTCTTTCTGTCTTTATACCTCTCTCTCTCTCTCTCTTGCCTTCTGTCGCTCCCTATTACCCGTTTATCCGTCTTTGTCTCTCTTGCTGACCCTCTCTCATTTTGAGTCTCTCTCTCTCTCTCTCTCACTCAATGCCCATAAGCACAGATGGTAAGCTTTCATCCACAAATGGCTGAGTCTGCTTCCTCTAGCCAGATGTGTCAGGGACTCTGGTTCCATCCACCTGGAGGGCACAGCTGGGGGGCTGAGGGGCTGTTGACACAATCATCTTACAGTAATGTAGTTACAAGTGGACATAACGCAGATCAGTTGAGATACAGCATACTTCAGCTGAGATCATCATATTATGTAGGTAGTATTATGGGGTTCTAATGAAGTAGTCATTATCTACAAGGAAGATTTGATGCAATGCAAATGTCCTACAAGTGTTCTTTTCACACTAATAATTTCTACGAGATGCCTTGTAAGTGTCTGAGGTGTGTGTGTGTGTGTGTGTGTGTGTGTGTGTGTGTGTGTGTGTGTGTGTGTGTGTGTGTGTGTGTGTGTCTTAAAGCAACCTCTTACTGTATGTCACCAAAATACAGCCAGTATTTGAAGCTTCCATTCTCCACTTCTCTCCTTTGACTTCCCAAGCTGCCCAGTTTTGTCTGTGTGCCAACCACAACTTTGAGCAAAGGAGGCTGCCAGGACCACCTGCAATGGCATGGACTGCAATATGTATCTATCTATGTATTCATATGATTTGATTATTTATCTATCTATGTATTCACTGATTTGCCAGGTACACACCAGGATTGGTTTCGTCAGGGCCCTAAAAGACAGAGAAGTGCCATTGTATGGGGACGAGAGAAAAAAAAACCAAATTAGCTTTGGTTAAATAGGCATGGGAGGAAATTGCCGCAATTGTTTCCATGACTGGCATTTTTTTCTTTTTGACAACATGTAAATAAAGAAATGTCACAAAGACATACTTTCCAATGTTTTGAGCTCACCCTCACTGAATCACAAGGTTATGAATGCATGGTGATATTTTTGCAATGTAGTCTAACATTAGACCGAGATTACTTTGCTTCACTATACCTCACTATAGACGATGCAGCTCTAAGCTCTCCTCTTCCGTGCTGCTGTTGGGGCATTTGGGTTAAATGGTATCAGCACATGCAGTTCAACATCACGTCTCCTTAAGTACTATATTACTATATTTCCTCATTTATGTCATCATCACATCCATGATTAATGGAAATGTTGTGTAAAACACAACACGCCACAAAGAATGCTGCTTAGCTTACGTCTACATTCCTCCTCACTCTGGGAGAGATAGGTCAGTCTGGGCCGGCAGACCCTCTCCCTCCCACGTCTAATTCTCTGTCCCAAGACGTACTCCATCTCACTGTGCAATAAAAAAAAATATGAGCAAGCGCATCTTAACCAAATTGTGCACACGCTACATTATTGCATATCATGTGTCATTAGTCATTATCTAAATGTGTCATTAGTTACGCAAGATAAAGAAAACAGAAACTGGATTGGAAACAAAAGTAAATTCAGTTAATATTGGATTTTTGCCGGGTTTTTTTTACTGTTTTTGTTGGGCTGAACCACGCGTGGGGGCTGATACATATTGGCGCGCGGTGTTGGTAATCACATTTTATCAGCGGATGTAGAGATAGATGGCTTGTCACTCCCCGATTCTCCCCGAGGCTATCAAACACCGTTCAGCTTGCATCAAGGTGCCAAGCGATTGATAATGTCAGCTCGAGATCAGAACCTTAGATGCAGAGGGAGACATTGCTGCGTCCTGACACTTATGAGTAGGCCTACGTGTTCTAGCCTATGTTCTGGGAGGCTTTGAAGACCTACATGAGCATTACCAATGGACTTGAGCCCTAGCCTACAGGCCAATGTAGGCTATTTGCTGTTGAAATTAATAAATGGATAAACTGATAAATTAGGCTCACTGTTGTGTCTTCGTTTAGCCTAATGAAACCTAGTCTAGCGTAAAGCGTTAAATAAGCAAAAATGCCATGTCAAACAGTGCTTGGGGTAGCCTGTATAGCCCGGTATAGTCAAGACTGACGTCGATAGCAAAGCATTCTGGTTTGGGGAATTATTTGGTATGGCATGGCCATGGTATTCAAATATAGGTTAGGACCTACTGTAGATATGTTCAACATAGGCTGAAAGTTATGTTTAACGTGCCTTGTTTTAGTTATTAACCTCTAAAGTGATGTCAAAATCACAAACAACTTCAGGCGGCGCTCTCTTCCTGGCCCAGCTAGATGGTGTGTGTCCCCCCCGGTGCTCGTGGTTCAGTCCAACCACAAGGGCAAAAAAGGGAAATTAGAAAATTGACGCATCATTAACTTAACTGTGCTCAATTGAAAATCAAAATAAGCAACAATAACCCATTTACTGTGCCGTCCTAAAGAATGGATAACGGATTTTTAAGCCTATTTTTATATTTTTTCATGTGAATTCTGCAAATAGAACATAGCACTGCAAAGCGTTACACGGACCGCAAGTTCCTTCCCTAATTTATCGAAGTAAAATTCCGCTGTATTCTGCTCAAATGCTAAATAGGAATGAAAAGAGTGCCAGTGTACAAAGTCACTGTGCACTGAAATTGGAAAATATGACCATAAACCTTTAAATTGACATAAGATTTCTTTGACATGTAAACCATTGCCTCCTACTATGCAAACGTTACGTTAGCTGGACATACCAGTCTTGATTTGATAGCTAGCAAATTATGCTGATGACAATACTGGTTGAAAGGTACATTTCGTAGAAATTAATGTTGATTACCAATTCACATTGAATAGTAAAATGTTTTCTTTTTTTATTTTAATATTACTGTATACTATTTCTATATACTATTTATTATTACTAAAATAAGTGGACAACTGCAGGGGAAGATCAGTTACAATACAGCCTCAAAACTAGAATCTATTTTTTCACAGACAAGTCCTCGCATGCAAATTACTTGATAAAATGATACCCATATGCAAATTAGCTCTCACAAAATAATGCACAGAGTGTATATTTACACTAATTAAGTAAAAACGTCCATAATTGCTTTGCCATGATGTTCTTGTAAAGGTGAAGTTGCACATGAACGGAAAAAGGTAAAAAATTACCTAATTTGCATAATGTAACTGCAATATCCTATCTAAAAACATACTTTTGTATGATCATTTATTATATTTGATACAATTTGAATATTATTTGGATACAAAGAAGATTGCACACCAAACCAAGATCAAATCAGTAGCCACTGTGGCCCCAAAATCTCATGTGTTCCACGGTCAAGAGGTCTCTGAACCCATTGTACTTTGCAGAGAGCAGAGAGGGAGACCGTGAAGAGAGAGGCCAAGCGGCCAAGATAGCAGGCCGCCAGGATCATCCAATATGACATGGACGGCGACGTGTTGGCTGACCTAGTCACTGGTGATCAGCATCACAGACCGAGCTTGTGGTCACAGAAAAATTTAAATGACCGATAAGAGGCCTAGAGCAGTTTGCTGAGTCCAGAAACAAGCTGCTCAGTGGACAGCAAGTTGGATGAAAAGCTTGATATCACAGCCATGGTGATAAGAAAAGTGCTAACTTCCAGTTGGGCAAGACCTGGATCATCACCTCACACCCCTCACCAAACTCCAAGGACTCCAAGGACACCATGTGATTTCCACTGTGCAGAGGCCTCTAGGACTATCACCTCCTCACAAAGAGAAGACTATCACCTCCTCACAGAGAGTAGACTATCTCCTCCTCACAGAAAGCATACTATTTTCTCCTCACAGAGAGTAGACTATCTCCTCCTCACATAAAGCATAGTATTTCCTCCTCACAGAGAGTACACTATCTCACAGGGACAAGACTATATCCTCCTCTCAGGAAGTAGAATGTCTCCTCACAGAAAGTAAAGAAGAAGGAGGCTGCCAGGATCATCTGCAACTGTAGTGTGCTGACTGATAGTGAACATCTTCCAGGTCAGTGATGTCTTGAGCTACAGTAAACTAATCAATTGACTAACCATGGACCTGGTGTCTAAAGGAAAGCAATGTGAGGCTGGATGAGGAGCTCTGATCCAAAGGTCAAGATAAAATGAAGAAACAAACCAAGAAACCATATTCTGGATGGACAAGACTGCTCTGGTGAACTCCAGTTTGGCACCAGCATGCAGATTTGAACAAGGTTACAGGAAAGCATGTTACAGGAAAGCATGAGCTCATTCTTGATGTAAATGACAAGAACAAAAAAAAAACAATGCCAGTCTGCTCAACATGAGTCACAATAAGAATTGTGGACAAGGACAGACAAGGAAACATGAAACAGAGAGATGAAGAGAATCCTCACAAGGTGCAGCCCAGAAAGGGAGATGAAGACCAACTGGAAACCAACAACCAGTCCCTAGGGAGATAGTCCATCGGGAAGATTGCCAAAGTGACTCTTTAAAACAAGAGGTTTGGCCAGACATGCAGTATGATCGATGCACCCTGAGTACGGTATAATATTTGTGCCTCTTTGCTGAGTATGCAGTGGGATTTTCTTGAGAGCACAGCAGGATTTTTTGCAAGCACATATATTATATTTTAAGAGAACATATGCCTCTGAGCAAACAAAAAATCTGTTCTATACTTGTTCATCTCGCTCTCTCAACATTTACCCTGTGGGCGTTATCCACTCTCTTCCTGCGCTCACCTGACAGTATCAAGCAAGATCAAGCTTGCTTAGAGTGGTATGGTCATAATAAGCAATAAATGGCTGACTTAATCACCCTCATAAATCACATGATACATGCTACAAAACTATCTCTCACTATCTCTGACCCCTTCTCTCTAGACAAGGAGTTTGTGTATTTGATTTCTATTTAGCTCCAATGTCAGAGGATATCTGTGGTAACCTGTGGTAAGACGCAACCTTCACTTAAAGGTTGTAAACTTCACTTAACCTTGTTAACAACTGTGTCTAGAACACATTGTTGTTTGGTCGAAAATAGCAAGTTCAGTCATTCAAAACACCATCCAGTGTTACTGTAATGACGTCAGGCTATAAGTTGATGATAAAAAATTTTGTCCTGCACATTTACTAGAGCATCTATGGAGCTAAATCATAGAAATGATTGAGAACACAACGTATAATTAATGGAAGAAAATGTTTCTGTCGTGTCCCAATATTTTCTTAATAACAGCCTCTGCTCACGCGCAGGCGTGAATGAGAGGATTATTCCACCTCTGCACTTAAGATGAATAAAACATTATAATTGAAATACTCAGTTGAAGGCTGTTCAGGTACGACTACAGACTACAGACTACATTAGTTTGACTCAATCTAGTCAAACTAATGCAATTAAAACGTTGACAACCATGTTTGTGATTGATCATTGGAACTACGTTTTCTGGACATATACAAGGACGACGGTTCTAACTACAAAGATTGCAGCAACCCTTTCTAGAGGGTTACTCATATAAGAGCTGTTCAGCCAGAGCTGCTCAATCCAAAGAGAGGAGAAGAAAGCCAGGATGAAAGAAAGAGGAGATATTGGATACAAAGAGGAATGCAATGAAGAGCACCTCTCTGACATTTCCCTGACATTCAATATGAAGGATGTGATTGCTAAGTAACGAAAAATGCCATAATTCATTTCCTGTCCTTTGTCTTCACCATTCTTCCGATTGGGAGACAATCTTTCTGACAGGCAAATTTCTAATTTCACTCAATGGCTTAATTGAAATCTGTATGCCTCTTACTGAAATCATCAGAGCGATGGGTTATTTTGGGATTCCTATTTCAAGAAATGACACATTACATTTGCCTTAAATGTGCTGCCATTAGGTAGCACAAGCATCTGCTTGAGAGAGCACACAAAGATGAATCTTAAGCGAATAAGTGAATAGTAAGTGGGCTATTAGGGCTGTAAAAATGGCTAATTTATGTCAAATTATCATTCCAATCATCACCCCAGTCATCATTCTCTCTTTTAACTTCTGTTTGTTTCTCTCTCTTTCTCTCTACTTGCAGGACAAAAGGCACTCCTTCTCTTTTGGCTGTCTGCAGGGGCGCTGCTTTAAAATTTGGGCCCTATGACAGACAATAATTCTGGGACCCCCGATAATTTTATCTATAATATTATATGGTATATGGTTTTATATATAATACTAAGCTTTTCCCCCACTAGCGCCACCCCTGGCTTTCTGTAGTGGTAGCATGCATGGGGGATTGTAAATTTAGACAATATGTTGCTTCTTCTGCCCTGACCACAGAGGAAGACAGCTATGCTATGACCTAATGCAACTAATGCAAGATGGCTCTGTGCATGATTAAATACACAACCACAGCCATAATACACAGAAACAGTATGTCAAACTGTCAATGTTCAAATCACTACAGCAGGGCTCGAATTATCTTTTTGTCTTTAAGGGGGTCTCTCTATCTCATAAAAAGTTGGCACACCCCGCGCATAGCCTAACAAGGCGATACAATGAAATAGCCTAGGCGCAAGTGGCGCTTTTAGCAAGTACAGTATATGCGCACGGTAGGCCTAGGCTTTACCTTGACACACGCACACAACAGACATAGATTTTTCATAGAAATTGATTACTTTTAATTAATTTCAACATATTATTGATTATAATAGTCCAAATCTCATTTCAATTTCACAATACAAAGAAATAGACTAAACGATTTAGTCTGTGCCATTCCACAACGTAACTCATTTAAACCAGACCACCGTCTCAGATAGGCTATCCTCAGTGTCAAACACAATAATGCATGTAGTGTAACTTATACACAGGGGAAAAGGCACTAACTGGCAGAAATGAATAAAGCCAGCCAAACTATGTTCTGGTAGGCTAATGTGTTGAACCGTGGAAAATTAATAGACGAACAATTTTGGAGTTTGCACTGAGATATTGTCGGGTAGCCATTGAATATTCCGACATCAGAGATTGCTAACAGGTGTTTCAAAATAGCTGGGAACTTTCCGGAGCTCTGAATGGCAGAGGATAGCTAGATCATCAGACAACACAATCATTGTTGGCTGCATTATGGGCCATAATTTATGGCTTTGTCAATCAACATAGAATAGGAGAAGCGCAAGTTCAACAGCAAACAGGACTTTTCAGCACGTATCAAACCACGTAGGCTAGCCCAATGAACGCCTATGCAAATAGACAAAACACTCACATCAAAGCAGGGTGACTTCTTCAGATTTGCGAGTGCTGTCAAATCGATACGGTTTGCTCATATAGTCTAGTGGTGTGGTGGTGTGTCATGCTGCGTTCAAGAGCGTAGTGTAGGTCTACGTCTCGTAGCCTATATTTTAATTTAACGTCTTTAATGGTAAGAGATCGCACAGGGATGGATAATGAGCGGTTGTTTAAGATTAAATTACAATGCCAGACACCTTCAGATATGGTTTTTGACTTTGTTGCTTTCATGGGAGCCAGTCCTCACTCTATGGCAGCTCGGCTCCCTCTGGCTCCCACGTAATTCGAGCCCTGCACTACAGCTTAGACAGACAACGTCATCTAGTGTAATGTGTTTAGTCACACATTGCTGTGAGGGTTTGGATTTATTTTGTGACTGAAGTATCACGGTTTTAGCCCCTCACCCTATACAAGTTGTGTAAGCTGTGCTTTGCCCGTTTTGTGTCCTCGTGTATGTAAGGGTGTGTGGTGTGTGTGTGTGTGTGTGTGTGTGAGACAGAGAGAGGGGAGAGAGAAGGCACATATAAAGAGGGTTGGGGGGGGCACATTCGCCGCTCAGAGCACACAATTTGGCATTTGCAACCTTGTTCCAATCAGAGCTGTGAGGGGACGCGGAGGTGTGTGATCCCCAGGCCACAGCCATTAGAGGTGAGCTTTCACAGCTGCCGGCGCTGAGAAACACTACGCCTCACTCGGTTGAGCCGCGTCGGAATGTGCAATATATAAATGTGTGCTATATATAAAACACCAAAAAGCTTTGCAGATATTGGGTCAAAGCTTTCAACTCACCGGTTCTGTCGAAAGGCATGGAACGGCACGGCAGCTATCAATCACTGTAAGATGAGCATGCTGTGATGTAAGATTCTCATACAGAGAGGAGGAATTCATGTTTTGGTTGGATCAGTTGTGTTGTTGCTGTCAAACAGGGACACGTGTAATTAAGCCCATGCTGAGATGAGTGGAATATTTTTATATACATTTTTGGGGGGTTTTTTTTGCCATTTTTATATTATGACAGTGAAGAGAGTGACAATGAGCGAATGGGAGAGAGAGATCTGGTGGGTCCCCTTGGGCACATGGTCCTGAATGTGGTACATGAGCCTCCGAAATCATTAGGCTGAACCCTATGAGAAACCCTGAGAACTGTGACATGTGGAGTAGTTTGAATAGGCTACCAGAATGTCTACTGTAGGTGCCCCTCTATCGTGTACATTATTTCATACAATTGGGAGGTCATGGTAACTTGACCTGCTGCTTGAATATCAAATATATCACAGATAGTGCAGTATGAGACTGTATAGAGGGAAAGTTGAGTCCATACGGCAGACTCAGAATAGCAATAGGAAGGGTGGTGCAGAGAATTCGCCTAAAGTAGGCCTACACTGTTGATTGCAATGTCATGGAGCTGCTAATCTGGACTGGCTGACAAATAGGAAGAATATCCTTTGTCTCACTCAAGCTAACTGTGTGAGCATGTTCCTACAGAGAGGCACAAGGTGTTTGGCGCTAACACATTTAGCTCCTCTAATAGAACCATCAAATAACCATCCATAAACATTAGGCTACGTTTGTTAGGACCTGCACAATATGTTCTAGAATCTAATGTGTATAGCCTACATAAAATGCAGGGGAGAGTGGGGTTCAACCAAACACATTTTGGTTTTGGTTGAATAATGTTTTTAAAGTAAATTTGTTGAGCTTCTTTGCCTTCACTATGACAGGACAGTGAAGAGACCCACAGGAAGTGAGCAGGGCCTGAGCCAGACCCGAAATCGAGTCCCTGTGGACACACAGGTATGACTGGCACGGGCAGACTAGTCTGATCAACCCTTTGCAACTACGTAAATGGTCTGTGTTACATTAGCCTGTGTTAGTTTGTGCCCCACGCTGATCACAATTTTAAAAAGCTCATATAAAACCAAAGACTTTTCAATCTGTTCCTAGTGGATTTCCAGTTGAAATATTCAAAGCCAATGTAAATTATTTTCAATTAAAATGAATCAGACTTTAGCGTAATGCTAATGCTTTTGTTTTGTTTTATCCTCAAGTTACCATTAGCTCAATCAGAGAATGTCTAATAAGCCCGTAGATGGGCTTTGGCTCAATGTTGTTTCCTGTGCCACCGGAAATGCCTTAAGAATGCATCTGTTTGTTAATGCCATTGAAAAGCTAGGCCTATAAGGAAATTGTGTTAATTACAATTAATTATTTACATTAGCAGCATTAAGCACATTAAAAGTACATAACAGCTAAGAAGCATGAATCATTCATTGATACGATTTCTTCAGTGAGACTTAAAATTAATTTCCTTGGACAAAGTCTTAACCTTCTGACACTGTTCCGGTCAAAAATGACCGATTTACACATTCCATGATATCCTTCACAAAAGGCTTTTGCACACATAAACTTTATTTTGACTACTTTCTTTGAATTTTGAGTGATTTTTTCAACGTAGAAACACTTCTTTTGTTTACGGTCAAAAATGAATGGGAAAGAGGATAATTTTCATCCAGGAGATAAAAGACATCTCCTTACACACACTCCTACAACTTACCACCAATGTTCCCACACACATGCATGCATGCACACACAGAAGCACACACACCCACACACACACACAAACAGACACACATACAGTACACACACATGTACACCCACTCACAGACACACACACACACTCAGTATATGTTGTCAGTTCATGTTGTCATGTTGCCACTTGTACATGTGAACCACCAATGTTCGCACACATAGGCATTCACGCACATACAGAAACACACCCACCCACACACACACAAACAGACACACACACACATGTACACCCACACACCCACACACACATTTATAACACACACACACACACACACACACACACACACACACACACACAGTTCATGTTGTCATGTTGCCACTTGTGCAGGAAAACCACCAATGTTTGCACACATATGCATGTTTGTACACACACGGAAACACTCACACCCACACACACTAACAGACACACACACACACACACACACACACACACATTTTACCCCTCTCTCTCACACACTCACAGACACAGACACACACACACACACACACACACACACACACACACACACAGTTCATGTTGTCAGATCATGTTTTCATGTTTGCACACATTCACACACATACAGAAGCACACACACCCACACACACAAACACACATGATGTAAATGTTAATGTTCTAATAAGGGTCTGTTTACAATAATGTTCTATTAAATAATACTTTTTTGTCATGGTATTGGTATTTAAGAGCAGTTAAAACTGTCCGGTCAAATTTGACCGCGAACAATAAATTAGGGGGGGGAGCAACGAACAGTGTTTAAAGGTTAAAGACACAAACTAATGGGTTTGTTTCCTTACCATAGCAATGTTGTTATCACTCTGAACAAACTTGACATGCCATCTCCCCGAGGTAAGTTTTTCTTGTTTTGGTTGCAGGCCTAGTGGGGATCCCAGTGAAGACATTCTGTGGGAACCATTTTGGATGGGCATGAACTGTGACGTCTGGCAACACCAACTACATGTAGGCTATTTTATGAAATGAAAAATGTCACCACCTACGCTAGGCTTAGGCCCTGTTTACAGACTGTTTAGACGACAACGAAAACGATGCAACCAGTGATGTTTTTCTGAGTTTGACCCTGTCATTTAGACGCAAACTGAGGTTTTATCCCCCGCAAACAGAGTTTTTAAAAACTCCGGTCAGATTGTTTTTTGGGGAAACTCTGTTTGTTCGTTTGCGTCTAAAGAGGTACAAACAGAGATTTATTTATTATTTAGGCGGAGATTTTTAGTCAGTTCAAAAGAGAAAGAGGAAGTGATTCGTTGCTGTTGTTGATATTTTCGGGATTCTGATTGGCTAACATGGGCTTGAATTTCTCATTACATTGCCACGTACAGGTTTGGCATGCTCTTGAAGGCATATACCCAGGTTAGTGTAAAGGAAAACTTTTCTGAAAACGGACAGGTGTGCACAATGTTATTTTTGAAAACGGAGAGGGTGAAATGTCCGTTTATGAAAATAGCCGGCCACGTGTAAACGTAGCATAACATGTAGCACCTTGCTCAGAGCTGCACTGCAATGGTCTCTTGTCACAGTTGGCTACTAAACATGCCATGACATGTATAGGCAGTCTCAAATTGGGATATTTTAAATATATTTTGGATATTTTCCCAGCTCAATCATGCTGCAATCGATGTTCCTTCCTTTTTGTTTTCTATTTTTGTGTCATGTGTGCATCATAGGCTACAATTAACACGTTTGGCATGTGCTGAGAGAGTTAAATCGATCGCCTAGCAAGCTCTTCCATGAAGACATCCTCAGTCTGAGCCCTTGGCCTCTTAGGTCATCTTTCCTCAGCAAGGTGACATGCTGCTTAAACAGACGCAGAAGAAGGGGGAGGTGAGTGGGGCAGGCGCACGTTCATCCCTTGCTCAGATTTATCAGTTCGTTCCTGCCCCCAGGGACACTTCCGAGACACTTTAAGTGCTCTGCATTCACAGGAGCGCCTCAGTGCACGCGCTGACTGCTCACAGAGGCTAATGCGAGTGGAACAGACCACTTGAGCGTCGACAGAATAAGAACAGTCTTTGGTGCTCACGCCGACTCGCATTGTCACATGTGAAAGCTCTGTTCTTATACCGGGGGTATGGCTAGACCCTTAGGTTAAATGTTTCCGTTCAGCGCTTCCTGGACAATCATGTAATTCTCATTCGTAGGCTACTGTAGCCTACCTCACACGCTTGAGCGAGTCAATGCATTCCCGCCATGAGTCTACTCTCTTTTGAATTATAAACACTTGACGGCTTTGTACTGCCAAAACGACATATACTGAACTACAAAGTGAACTAGAAATGTATAGGACTTCAAATAGCCGAATTGAACTAGTGCAAATCGTTCCAGTGTCTGTATAAAGACCTTCCGTCCACGGAAAATGTATTTTGTGTTATGAAAGTGCTTTTTTTGAGCATGTGGAAAAATTGATTGCAGTTCTCTTAATCACAGGCTACCAAGGTATGGTTGTAGGCAGTGTAGTCTATGTGATACGCAGACCTACGCAGTGTACCCACTTAAAAAGCATCACCATATCAGTATACCCACTTGAAATAGGCAAGGATATGTATTGACCTTTGGGGTTGATCACAGTATAACCTACAGCTAACTAGACTACACCACTGGTTGTAGGCCTACAATATACCTTTTACAAGTCAGCATGGATTTCCTTTTGAACAAGAGGAAAGACAGTGGCATTAAATGACTACCAAAGTGCTATCAACTGCCTGCTTAAATATACAGCTATCATCCATCCCGTCAAAGCACAACACAGTAGGCTAACTCTCCCCAATTAGTCTGATGGGACTTTCACCACACTTGATCTGTGCTTTTGTCTCATAATGTGATGCTCAAACACATACATTACACAAGCACAAATAATCAAACCCATACAAGAGCCATGTTTGCAGAGTCCAAAATCAGAACCATTCACTGAAGAACATATTAAAACAGCTGTTAATGTTTAAAATCAGAACCATTCACTGAAGAACATATTAAAACAGCTGTTAATGTTTAAAAGAAAGAAAGAACATATGAACAAAGGGTGGTAGAAAGAGACTGTGTGTAGATATTAGTTTTCTGCCATTTATTATTTTCTCTCTGCCTGTCACCAACAAATGAAATGGTGTTTACAAACCTGCACAGTCGACTCCGGCACGAAGCAATTCAGGACCCTGGCCAGAGACTTCACCAAAAATGCAAATTCCGGAATGTGAACTAGTGAACTCTACTGTTGCAAATGATGTAATAGCTGACCTACATGGCAATATGTTGCACAACAACAACACATAACTTGAAATAGGCCTACATGTGATTTTTTTGTACTTTCACTTCATCAGTAATTTGATGTTCTTTAATATATATCATGTTATATCAGTGCCTTGAACTGTGTGTATTTACAGAGAAAACATCAAGTCTCCGAATATGACAAAGTGAGCAGGTAAAAGCAGTGCTGAAGAACGTCTGTAAAGGGTTTTAGTTTTATGTTATGTGTTCTTTTTTTAATGTCAATTGGATTCAAGTTTAATGGATCATTTAAATATGCACATCCCTAATGTTTCAACTGCATCAACTAATCTACTTTATAGAGCTAATTCCATTAAATAGTTAATTTGCTCAAATCATAGTGGTTTTTGCTTAATACGTTTGAAATGACAACAAATCTAATTGTAGAGTGAAAATACCTTTGCTGTTATAAAAATGACTGCATGGTTAATAGAAATTAAAATGTGCATTAAAAGACAAAAAGACTCAGAGAGTCGCCCTTAATAAATAGGGACTCGTACGTTTTTATTACTAATGTTTCCTGTCTGGGATTTGATGGATCCCTCACAAAGCTGATTGCTTTCATTTTGCATTGCGTATGTGCTTGCTCTTGTGTGTTTAGGCCTCGGGCTCTGAGACATGTCCACTGTTGAAAGTCGTTGTGTGGTTGAATTCAATTGAGTGTATTCACCTAGCAAATGCTTTTACCCAAAGTGCGGCAGCTAAAAGAGCATCAGCAGAAGGAAAACCATAGAGATTCCACCCGTCACACACCAGCTGAGAGCCCACGAGGCACAGAGCGCACGAGGCAGTGTTGGGGAAGACGACGCAGCGGGTCGCTGCATGACTGCTGCATCTTGGCTCTTCATGTCCTAGAGACATGTCCTGTCTCATGCCATGTGGATCCGACCCATGTGGCACTGAGCCACTGAATGTCACCAGCCGGCCTCAGACTGGAGGGGACACGCGTCTCCTTATAGTGTTTCCATTGAGTGGTATGATTCAGTTCAGTACAGTGCAGTACAGTTGGGAATGGTAAACCCTGACCTGGCCTGTGTTTCGACTGCCAACAGTGCCCTTACATGGTAGGCGGTGTGTAGGCCAGATGCTGATAGCCGCGTCAGTGAGATAAGTAGCGTGACATCATACCAGCGTGACGACAACGAACGTGGCACAACAAAACAATGGAGGACATCCGGCAGCTTGTTTTTTTGGAAGGGACATGTGTTTCCTTAGTTTTTTGGAGGGGCTTTGTATGCCTTTAATCGGATAGGGCGGTAGAGAGAGTGACAGGAAACAAACGGGAGAGAGAGAGCTGGGGTAGGAAATTACCTGGGTCGGACTCGAACCTGGGTCCTCGTGGGCACGTGGACCTGAATATGGTATGTGCGCTGTGACAAGTTGCGTCACAGTGCCCCCCACGTGTCTCTTTAGTGAGCTTGAGCCCCAGTGGTTTCGTGACAGAATTGAACCCAAATATCCCGCCATACTTTTGGCTGCTCAGCACCCTTTTGTTTCCACCAGCTAGCATCATGCTATTCCTTAACAGCAGCTTCCTCCTGGCTGGAGAGGATCAGAAACAAGAATGAATCCACTCACTCACATTATTGCAGTATTACTGTTATAATGACCACACACAAATTGAGAGTTCAGTCAATCAGGACTGCCTGGCAGATGTTGTATCCCAATGGGACCATCCTGGATAAATAAAGGATAAATAAAATAAGATAAATCACTCGATTAGCAAAGCACAGAGACTCCCGTTGCTTCAGAGCCATAGGGATAACTCTGATAAACCCTTCCCAAACTCCTAAACGTCCTGTTAAAAATGCACTTCAAATGATATAAGCAACTCTTCATCATGAAGCTGTCCTTAATTTGGGCTCTCTGAAACTCACTGGTCCAGAAGAACAACCAGTCAGCATCATGCGCTGGGTCCAAGGTCATCAGAGGAGACTGTACCAATCCTTAGGAACATGAAGTGCTCGCATGAATTTTTAGAACTATCTTGAAGCATCAACAGTCTGTAGACAAGTTATGTGCAGGCTTATGCATGTCCTGGATTTAACTGAAGTAGCCAGTTCTGGTGTATCTCATGGTCTTTGGTTTTACAAACTCTATGAGGACAGTGAGTCATAAAATGTGCTGTTCCAATGTAATTGTGAGTGAGGCTCAAGAAAGCTCTTTTTGCTTTAGCCTGCCAAAACCTCAACATCGGTTCCTAGTGAAGATATCCTCATCGAGCTTCGACTTGTTGTCACAGATGGAGTCCAGGCCCAGATGTCTGTGCCATGTACTACTCCATCCCGATATGTTTGACATGGAATGTGTTGAGAGCTAAATCTTGATGGAAGAGCAGATCTCTCGCACACCGTGGGGTTTTTCGTGCACTCCAGCATTCCAAGCTGTCAGGGCCGCGAGGACATCTGATGGGTTGATGGGATTCGGAACAAGGAATTCAGAGAGCAGGAAGTTTGTTTTGGAGCTTCTAGAGAAGTCCATCATGGCATTTCACACCTCAGCGCTGACATGCAAGAACCCCATATAAAATATGTGAAGATTTTAAAGACATTCTTATTATTAACAGCTTGAAAGTAGCTTCCTACTTGAAAGTAACACTTTCTATGAAGATCATCATTACAATGATTTGTAAAACTTTATGTCACCATTTATGTATATTGATTTATGTCACCTCATACGTCTTATAATAATAATTATTAGAATGCTCTGAGATTTTCGGCCCATATTTATACGATCTGGTACATACATTAAAGCTACAGGTCATAATTCTTTATGAACATTCATAGAGTCTCATGCTTGCTTGAAAATGATTATAACAAATATTCTAATGACTTATAATCACATTATCATGTTATGAATGTATGCATAAGTCATTATAACGATTCCGTTACACTGCTCTCACAGAGTCAGATGTGTATATTTTTACACACAGTGTAGGTCTATACTGAGACACCCCATTTGGAACGTGTTACATTAGGGAATTATTGTACGACAAGTGTGTGTGTGAAGCATCCTAAACTAAATCTTGTTTACTCTGGTTATTCTCTGAGAGTATAATTGCCAGAGGACTATGTGGGCCCTGATACAACAACAGAAATGAGCTCGTTGTATGCATCTAAGGATTCATGACGCATCCACATTTGTGATGAATAGCCTCTGCACAAGGAAAACTACAGAATTCTCCTTCTGTCTTGTTGGCATTAGTAATTTACTTAAGAAAACAACAACTACTACTTGCCTGTCAGGAACACTCATAGTCATGTAAACTAAAAATATGACCGTGTAATCGTAATCGACATTAAGCACCCTGCAGTGCATCAGTGGCTTTAGAATATGATTCATGTTAGTTCCCTTAAAGTGAATACCCCGGCATAGCAACTGCCCCTGACAGGAATCTCATCCCATTTCAAAATGAACTGTCTCTACACTTGCAGTGTGAAGAAGATATATACGAGTAAATACTATGTAACGTCATATCCTTTAAATGGATATTTTCTTCAAGGAATCTCTGCCAGCCCAATGCTGATGTGCAATTCTTGCCTGTATGATTTACAGTTACCTTTGGTTAGAGCTATAAGCTGAATAGTAAATAGGTGTGTGTCTGAGTGCCTGCTTGTGTACAGTATGTGTTCTGCATAATGTGTGTGTGTGTGTGTGTGTGTGTGTGTGTGTGTGTGTGTGTGTGTGTGTGTTTGTGTGTGTGCGTGTGCGTGTGTGTTTGTGCCAGATTTTAGAGCAAGGCAAAAAAAGGGGACCCACACATTGAACACAGGAGTTGTACTAAACAAAGATGATGGCTTGTTAAAATATCAGCATTTGACCTGCGGGCGCATAGAGACATCCGCTACCCTGAGTTAGAAGGCATCCCTGAGATCTGAAATATAATTTCTAAAGCGTTACATCAAGTGTGAGCACTCCACTGCCCTGGGGCCCCCTCGGCTCCTTGCAATCACCATCTATGACTAAAGCTCCGGCTTTGTCTCCCTCATGAGTGGTGTCCAATTATCCTAAAGTCTAACAAAAACACAGGTTTTTTTTTTTTAAATCATTCTACTAAATGTATTCAAAAGCTGGTATTCAGGCTTTTTAAAAAAAAAAAAAATATTGCTAACACTTAATGAAATAGTGCTGAAATGCTTTCAAGATGTGATTGAACATATTTGGACATTTTTCTGTCTGTAGCCTATTCTGCTTCGTCCCATTGCTCACACTTGCACCCTTAGGCCTAGTCCACATGTACCAAAACGATCTCCCCCCGTCTTCCCTGGAATCGTTTCAAGAATATTTGCGTCCAAACGGACCCATCTCAACACGATTCAACACGTTACTTCATATTCCAAGCCTATAGGTGGCACTGTTTCTGTTACAGAAATTTACCAAAGCGTGCGCTCTGTATACTAGACAGGCTATGACGAAAATGGCTAGTGCAAGGAAACCAGAATCGTTTGTGTCGACTAATAGTGAACTTTGTGTCAACTGAGCAGAGCCGGACAGTAACGGAGTACATTTACTTGAGTACAAATTTGAGGGATCTGTACTTTACTCGAGTATCATTTTTGGGGAGTACTCATGACTTTAGTCAAGTACATTTGAGAGGCAAATACTGTTACTTCTTCTCGGAAACCCTCAATTTGTTGCTTCCCTGTGATTGGATTGTGCAGACGCCACTGATTGGGACAGCCTATCAGCAATCACCTTCAGCTTTCCGCCAAAGTCAACTCCATGGTCAGATTTAGATAAGAGACGAAACCATGGACGAAACAATGGATGAAGACGCAGCAGGTCCATCCTGGGAATGTGCCAACCTGTGGCCCCACCTCACCAGACTATTTCAATTTTCTGAACAAGTTAATGATAGTTTTCTCTTCAAGTGTTTCAATTACAAAATAGTATTTTGTATTTGAAATACATATTTTAAATACATTTATTAGAAATACTGCCCATCCCTGGCAACATGGTAAAAAGATCAGTACTTTTACTTAAGTAGACATCTGACTGTTGTACTTTTACTTGTAAACTTAATTTTTACGGTTTGTAAAGGCTATTCCCTCGGCACATTTTTAATACCTTTGTTAATCGATACTTTTGCCTGCATCAAATCACGCATTCGCATTTAGTGCGCATCTAACTATAGGCTTAACATGAGTTCTAAGCGACTTGTATGCTCATATCTGACTTCACTAGACTATGAATGCATATTATTATGACCGCCGGCCAATTTTCCGTCAAGGATTCCCGGTACACTGAAAGACCGGGGTGCACGAAACTTGGTGGGCATCTAGCCCCACAAGGATAGCATGGAACCATTGTTTTGATCTGTAGCCCCCCTGGACTGGACCCCCCGAAAGGAGGGTAGGACGGACACAGTTTTCTGTGAATATCTTGAGAACCGTAGGGTTTAGGAGGACCACCTTTTTAAAGTTAAAAACGAAAAAGTAAAAATGAGGTGTTGTAATCGCAGGTATCTGTGACCTAACATGGTCAAAACTGCTTTTTTTGTTTTGCCTCCAGGGGTCATGTTAACTAATTCCATATGCACACATGTGCATAAACAGATATTCACACACACACATACATTCACAGTAATGATACGTATGACACATACACACACAGTAGACATATGTACGCATGCATGCACATGCACACACACAGGCACATCTACAAGCACATGCACGCGCACACACACACACACACACACACACACACACACACACACACACACATAAACACGTACACGCACACACACAATTCAAGAAATTCTCAGAATTATGAACAGGCAAGATGGGGGTGGGGTTGTATAAAATGTATTTTACGTGTGAAATCTATGAACTAATCATGTTTTGGCACTTGTTGTCTAGCAGATACCAGTGAGAATTGAGTGTGCATAATGCAATTCAGTGAGACAGTTAGAATCATATATGCCTTTCACCTTTTGTTTTTAGCCAGCAGCCAGACCAGCAGATACCCTGACTTTGCTGAATTACTGAAGCTAAGCAGTTAGTACTTGGATAAGAAACCTCCTTGGACAAGTAGGTTCCTGCTGGAAGTGGTGTTGGTGGCTGGCCAGTAGGTGGCACTCTTCCCTGTGGCCAAAAGCCACCAAACAAATATCAATCCCAATGTCCTATTGCAGTGACAGGGACACTGTACTGCAGAAGATGTTTTCCTTTGCATGAATGTTAAATTGAGGACCATGGTTGTTAAAGATCCCATGGCACTTATCGCAAAGAGTAGGTGGTTCCCTGATTTGCTTTATTTATGTACACATACATAGACACACACACATGCACACACACATAAAAACACACACACATACATGCACACACACGACACGCACACAAACACATAAACACACATACACACACACACATGCACCCATACAAACACACCTACATACACAAACACAAGCACATACACACACACACACACACACACACACACACACACACACACACACACACACACACACACAAGAAACACACACACAAAACACATATACACAAAAACAACCACACACTCTGCACACACTCAATTACAAACACACAAAAAAGGAACAAAGTAGGAAATGTACACAATTTGACAAGCATGACTTATTTTTGTGGAAAGAATGTGCTGGACTGGGCGGTGGTCATATTTTGTACCGCTCTGTTGTAATACATGTAAAATAAATAAAGGATACCGGCATGATTAATTTACATGTAAACGTACACCGCACGTCCCTAATAACTTCTGACTAGTTCTTTCGCGTCAGTCACTGACAGTAGCTAGAATGCATCAAGAAAACACATAGGAAAAACACTGTTCAGTCCACCAAGTCATGATAAGCTATTGGCGCTGCGCAGCACCAGTTGTGATATTTATCCTACTGAGAGTAATCGTAGGTAATGTCATGTATGAAAACTAGTATTGTTGGGCAATACTATAAGTGTCAAGTCCAGGGCAGCTGTGGTGATGACAAGCGGTTTCACCGTCCATAGAGACTACGGTTTCAAATTTTTTCACCCTGGGACCAGGTTTCAAAAAAGTGCGGTTTCGGGCAGTGCGTTTACAGGATTCGTTTGAACGATCGGCCAAGACAATGCAAAACACGTGCGTTTAAACCAAAAAGCGTCTCCGTGTGGATGGCCCCTTAAACTGCACCATATGTCACTTTTCTGTGGTGTTACAAAGGTGAGGAAAAGAGGTTTAAGCATTCAAATGGGTCAGAAGGATAAAGAAAACAACATCAGGCCCGGGCTAGACCAGGCATGTAACTGAAGAGCTCTGTTTGCGGAGCATAACAATAGTTTTAGAAGATAGTTTTAATTTTTTCTAAGATTCACACCCCTATCACATCTGGTGCAGCCAGTTCCATTGATTACAGTGGAAGCTAATTGTTGCAACAGACGCTCTGTGAATGGAACACTTCAGTTACATGACCGGTGTAACCTCCCTATCAGAGTCAGATGTTTCTTTTAGGTCTTTAACTGTTTAGCAGAGTCCTACTTTTCATCAGACAGGCAAACATGGGCCATAAATGGAATGATCCACTGTCTGTGAAACCACACCTTACAGAAAGCATAAGTACATGGTTGAAAAACTGAAAATGTCAAAACCACCTCTTGATCATCTTTCAAAACCACCACCTGAAAAACTCAGTGCAGTGGCTGACAGTTAGCCTGCTGTGTTTTGAGTGCCTCACAACTGGGCAGTGGGCATGTCTCCCTCCCATCTTAGCTTAGCCTCGGTCTTTCCTCATCCTGAAACTCCGCTGCTCTTGGTTAGAGGTGTTCCTGTGGCTACATCTCTTCTATTGACCTCCACGCCAACAGCGGCCCCTTGCACTGACTCCATGGTAGACGAGATGATTGCCCTGCCAGCGCACCGTTCCGCTGTTCGACCCTGTATGCATTTGTTCCCCTCGCTCCCTCTCAGAAGGAGTCAGAGGTGAGTGCGGCGGGTAATTAATCTTGCAGCTGATGTTTGCCAGCAGCGTGAGACGTTTCAGCCAGTGGCAATGAAAAATATCCAGGGCATTGTTTTTTAGTAATGAAAATATAGAATGAGCGCTAAAGCAAATCCTCATAGCGCTTGAGGATCATTATCATATTACGACTTTTGCATAACATTTTAATGTATAGCTGCTCACAGACCTGATAGCAGAGCGCAAAGCTGTTGGCATATCCTTTGTGTATTAGTTTTAAATGTCAAATAAAATTGAGAGCCAGTACAGAGATCAGTTAATTTGCTCTACATAAGTATGCAAAGCATGTTTGGTCAGCATGGCCTTTTCCTCACCGCTGTCCCAGTAGGATTTCTGCCCTGTTGAACTAAACAAACATACCCCCCGGGTTTGCCTTGTTTGCTTCTCTCTCTAACCTTTTTTAACCCTCACTTGTCTCTCTTTAACCCTTGTAGTGTTTTGTCTCATTTGAGGACTATAAAGCTACTGGCTCTTGCCACTGTGAATCTTGATATCCATGTGTAGTGTTTACTTATCCTAGTCCCCTGGGAGGCTACGCAGAGGTGGACCAGGTGGTGACGGGTGAGGTGAGATGGTGAGAGAGAAACATAGAGTAGAGAGAGAGAGAGGCTGATGTTCTGTATCATAGAAGGAGATCTAACTCAACAGAGGGGCAACAAGGCAACTGCCTTCTGTTTTGAACTGTTTTGGACTCTGAGAAAGAGGGAAAATAGGTGTTATCTCTGTGCTGATGTTCACTTTTGTAAGAAGGTCCCATAGTGTCTTCAACCTTCAACCATCATGAACCTTTCTGGCTCTAGAGGGAGACAAAGCACCACGCAAACCAGTTAGCACAAATGTTGTGTCTGAGATGTTGTAATGAATATGCCTTCCCATCTGTAGAAAAATAAAATAAAAATGCTGTGAAATGATCATAAGCGTCCTGAGTGTCTGTTTTTGATCCGATGTGCTTTAGCTCTGTGGAAAAAAAGTCCTAGCACTGAGTCTCAGCTTAATCCCAGGGAGCGTGAAGTTGGGTGTCCTAAACCGATGTGGACCTGGTGATCCAAGCTGACCCAAACACTGCGGCTCTGCTCTGCTCTGGCATGCAGTTGCCCTCCGAACTCAGTTGCCCTGCCATCTGAAGCTTTCTCTCATACATCAGCATAGGCCAGGCCTGCTGTTTTTACCACCTGCTCTGCCCCTCTGGATTTCATCCTGAAAATGTCACAAATCTGAGAGTGAACCCAAACCCCAGACTTTATTCTCTTAGCCTCAAAGAAACTTTAGTGCCCTCACCAATGTCCTGTAAGCAGAAAAGGCCAGACCACCGGTGTATTTAAAGGTCAGGCTTACATTTATGCAGTCTTTGAGATTCAAAGTGAAACAAAAAAAAGTGTGTCTGACTTTGCTCTCTCTGGCTTCAGCCCACAAGGTGTTTTTCATTTATCTGATGATTTCCTTGACTTCATCATATTTCAAGAGTAGCATTTATAGTCCCTAAACTTAACTAAGTGGAAAATGTCTGTTTGGGTGAAGTACCTTAATTGAGTGAAGCAACTTCCTGTGGCCCCTCTAATTGAGAGCATTAAGTAGCGCCAAGCAAATGGATATGGATGGGTTTGTTTATTTGTTTATTGGTATGGAGTGAATGCCCTAATGCTTATGATTATGATAATTGAACCACATCTAGAGAAATGTAATTGGTGGCATTCAATATGGGGCACAGCCAGTAATAGCTCCATACCGCTTAGAGCTCTCAATTGCAGGCAGAGAGAGAGAGAGAGAGAGAGGAGAAGGACAGAGACAGCCAGGGAATAGAGGGGGGGATAGAGAGAGGAAGAGAGAGACAAAGGGGGAATGAGAAAGAAAGATAAAGGAAGAGAAGAAAGAAAGTAAGAGAGGAAGAGAAAGAGACAGACAGAGAAGAGGAATAGACAGAGGTAACAAGAAGTAGGAAGCTGAAAGAGAGATGAATGAAAAGAGAGAAAGAAATGGGAAGAATAAGAGAGAAGAGATGAAAAGAATAAAGGAGATGTGGAGTGGAGTGATAGTGAGACAGAGATTCTCCCCTCAAGCAGGCACTCGTTACTTGCCATTAATAATTAATTATAATAATCATTACTAAGAGCTGTAATGGTCCTCCTTCTCTTTCTTCTTCTTCTTTTCCTCCTCGTCCTCATCCTCCTCTTCCTCTTCCTCCTCTTCCTCCTGTTCTCTCAGATCAGGCTGATACACTGTCCATCAGATGAGCCACTGTCATCTGATCTTGAGTAGTGACTCATATTACATCATCTCTGGGACTGTCAAAAAGCACGCCCAAGGGTCATCGTGGCGAAACTGGCAACAGCGCCCATGCCACATTCGGCTCCACGTGCCCACAGGGAACTGTGTTCAAATTCCAACCCGGTTTATTTCCACATACCACCCTATCTCTCTCTCCCATTCGCTTCCTGCCACTCTCTTCACTGTCCTGTACCATTAAAGGGATAAACAACAATAACACAACAACAATAGTAACAACAACAACAAAGCAAAGCCTGCCTGACAGTCACTCACAAAGCTCACAGAGAGACAGCAGCCATGTACAGGAGGCTTGAATGCTCTCAGTCCAGGATCTAAAAGCCTAACCGGTTTGTTTGTGCTGTATCAGTGATGTGGGATGTGAGTCATCAATCAGTCAGCTTGACGTTACATGTGCCTGTGAGTGTGTATCACAGTCTTCACTGCGGGGCAGTCTCCGTCAGTGCCATAATACTGTGCTCCACCTCCACATCCGCTCTTTAGCTTACATCCACTGAGGAAGTTCTTGTGTCGTGTTTGTAATTCAATCATAGCAATCATAACGTACAGTAGCATAACAATAGCATTCCATGGCTCAATATCGATATATCTAGTTAATCCTGTGAAGAGTTTTTCTTCTTTCTCTTGTAGACCACTTAGCTCTATGCAATTTCCTTAGTGATGGGAGATTGGTAGCCTGGGTGTTCCCATGCTGCCTTGCGCGCGATTTGATTCACGCTGCTAAGGCAGCCTGGAGACCATGGAGCAAATTTTCGCCTGAGATAGGGAACCAATCACAGAACAGGTGGGAAAGCAAGACGATGATGAGCTATGCACAGACGCATTTGATAGACATCCGTGGCACCCAATAAACGGATCTGGGCATTTTTTTCAAATACGAGAAAATGAACGTTTGGTTCCCAGACCACGTCTCTTTGAGAAGTGGTGGCGCTAGCCAGGCTAGGAGATTGGGGTTTATGGAGTGTAAATGAGATAGAAGGCTAGGATCTCATTAGTTAGCCTACAACACAGAGAAAATGCAAATCTATTACAGTGATTATGGATCACTGGAGATTTGAATAGAATACTGGGTCCACTAATTATGTATTATGTTGAACTGTGCTTTAGTAATTGGGTTCAGTAGTATAAGTTCATCTGTGTTTTTAATTATATGTTTAGTTGAAGTCCGCGTGATGGAGAGTTTACCGTACATCTGATCATAATGGTTTGCTTTGTTTACATAATCTTATCGCACTGTATATTGTTTTTTGTGGACTTCATTAGCGATGGATGTCATAACCACTGCACTGTGACTCACAAAAGTGTTGCTCATGAATTGTTGGAACAAGATAAGTAAGCTACATTAGACTTGAAGAGTAGATCAGAGTTGTCAAAAGGCACTTTCCCTCCCAGAATGAGAATCAACTCCTCTATTTTAAAATAATAGACAGAAGCCATATCCCCCACCCACCACAAACTAGAGAGAGACTGCGCTGCCCTTTGGAGGACACTGTTGATGTCCAGGCTGAGGAAGAGCACTTCCAGGTCCCATCTCTGGCAGTGAGAGCAGGTGAGGATTACAGCTCACAGCCTCACAGTCTTAAAGCTGTGGTATGGAGATAGGGCTGAACCGCCGTGTAATCCGCTCTGTTTATGAGCTCACTTTGGGCCTCTTTTTCAACATCAATCAACAGAATGAAATATTTATGCATTGGGCTATTTTTATTGAGTTAGATCCTGGTGAACTATATGTATATATATATATATATATATATATATATATATATATATATATATATTCCCTTGTGGAAGATGTCCTGACCCAGCACGCCATACTGGTCGTCCATCTGTGACACAAACTTTCTGCTTTAGTGAACACAGAGGAGTGGAGAGAGATAGAGTGTGTGGAGGGGGGATGGGCAAGAAGAAGACGTAAATGGACAAAAGAAGAAGAAAAGTTTGAGCTTACCTCAATTTCTCTCTTGATATAAAGCCCATGCAACTCACATTTGAATTGCAAGAAAAATAACACCTGAGAACATCAGAAAGGAATTGTACAGTTCAGGCCTCAGAGAGAGCGAGACAGAGAGATAGAGAGATGTTACCCCTGAGGGAATTTCTGGAAAAAGAACAGAAAATCCCAAAAAATGGTTGTTGAAGTGTATCTAAAGCGATGAGTAATATTAAGGCAGTGAGTAACACATAAATGGACCGGAGGTGGAAAAAACACAGATGAAAACGCGAGCCCTTCGTCAGACTCAGTCATCCCATTCTGATGTGTAGCTGAGGCTTGAGTTGAACTTGAGCACAACAGGAGTCACACTACTGTGTTACTACAGCCAATGGAGAAGATAGCGCAGTGGCACCGACCCAGTCCTCTTGTTCTACAGTGTGCAGCATGGTGCTAGCTCTGTACTGCCCCCAGGTGGAAGGTGTTGTCACGACAAGAATGAGAGTGTTGTATAAAAACCACATTACACGGAGGATGATGGGGGTGTGGGCAGGGCCACAAGCCATTTCTCCCTATCATCTGAGATTACATCTCTGGCATGAATAAAAGATTTAATGTCTATATTGATGATAAACACAGAGTCAAAGGATCCACATGCTATAAAAGCAGAATAGACACTATGATATGGAAAGATATGAAATGACCATATCACAAATGTAAAAGCTGCAGACACACTGTGCACAGGGTTTGTGAGTGTTCTATGAAAACACTATCGACCACTACACACACACACACATACACACAGAGAGAGAGAGAGAGAGAGAGAGAGAGAGAAAAGTAGAAAAATATATCCATACAGAGTTATATCACCCTTGATCATCTCGAACACTAACATACCAGATATAAATCAACAACCTAAGTCATAATGCATGTTTCTTGGTAAATACTAGTAGTGCATGTTACTTGGTAAATATTTAATATTTGTACATTGCTCTAAACATGCATTCAACTATCTAATGTGTTTCCTTATGTGTCTTTAAGTGTGTAAATTATGAGAAAGAATCGCTGGAATCTCTTGACGTATACTTGTGTACAAGGCACAATGTTTTTTCCATGGAAGACACAAATGCAAATATCTCATATCCTCAAAGAGAAATAAAAAAACAGACAGACACACACACACACACACACACACACATATGTAAATATATGCCCGTACACAGTTCAAAGCACCTGTGATCTCTATCTCTGGAGGGACATGGCGAAGCAAAGAGGTGAGAACAACTGACATGCTGCATCCTCAGGGCAGAGGCTTCTGTTTTGATAGGTGTCTTGTACTGTATGTGGAGATACTACTTAAAATAGGCAAAATGATCTGGCAAGATTTGCCAATAGAACAAGAATATTTTGACTACAAGGTAAAAAGTGAAAAAATGTTTTGTTATAAGTATTGTAACGATTTGATAGCGACACACACAGTTGTCCAATCAAAAGGTTTATTAGCTGAAGCGGGAATCACACACACACCAAGACACCATTACATAGGAAACACAAGGGAAGTCAATAAAACGAGCACGATACACGAACAGGGTAGTCACATACAATACACCGGGTAAAACACATGAGGTACAACCTAAAGAAAGACTACACAAGCTAACACATACATGACAAGGAAAACGCAACTACACTAAATAGAACCGACATTACACAAACCAGCATTCACACACATTGCATTCTGGGAGGCTAGCACTCCGTCCAAAAGACACCAACGTTACACAGCCCCCTCGCGAGCTATTGCCGTCCTCGGCAATATATCTCCTCGCTTAGCCATTGCCATAACGTCGGTGTGGGCATTCACCCGCTCAGTCCATCAGTCTGTGGTACCGCCAACAACCGTGGGGTCGCGGCGCGCGGGAACTCACTCAGCGGGGAGCCACGCTGCTAGCAATCCAGTGCGGGCGTGCTAGCAGCCACGTGGCCGTCCCCGCTCGTCACCAGCTCCCTCTCAGCAGCCGCCCTCAGGCTGCACTTTCTGCGGCGTGTCACCGCGGCACTCCTCCTCTCCAGTCGGGGCCTTAGGTGGCCTTACTACCGTAGACTGTGGCACCAAGCACCGGAACTCACGGGTCAACTGTCGCTGCACCTCCGTCGCTCCACTCCACAGTCGCACTGACCAGGATAGGCAGGCACCAGCTCCGCTGCAGCCGGACCACGCTGAGCTCTCAGGCCGTCAGCTACCGTTTTCGGCGTCCCTCCTCGCACTGCCTCCTCGCAGAGCTGTCCTCCTTTGCTCCCGGCCCACGCGCCGCGGCTCGCAGCGGAGTCAGCGCCCAGGCCAGCGCCGTCTTCTCCGCGACCGCTTCATCAGGCCCCTCTTCCGGCAAGATCTCCTCCCATGGCAGCAGACAGGTCCAGGCGACAGCTCCTCTCCTCCGGCGGCAATAACAATAGAAGGCCTCAAGCTCTTTAACAGTCCTTACAAGGGCTCTTTCTGGATCCTCTTGCGTGGGCCTCCACCCAGCGGTATTGTCTTCCATTTCCAGCTTATCTCACTGGGCGGAGGTCATGCTCGAAAGTCACTTCTGACATCAATTTAATGATTTGATAGCAACACACACAGTTGTCTAATCAAAAGGTTTATTAGCTGAAGCGGGAATCACACACACTAAGACACCATTACTTAGGAAACACATGGGAAGTCAATAAAACGAGCACGATACACGAACAGGGTAGTCACATACAATACACCGGGTAAAACACATTAGGTACAACCTAAAGAAAGACTACACAAGCTAACACATACATGACAAGGAAAACGCAACTACACTAACTAGAACCGACATTACACAAACCAGCATTCACACACATTGCATTCTGGGAGGCTAGCCCTCCGTCCAAAAGACACCGACGTTACAGTATATATTCCCTTGATTTAGATTTTTGATTTTGCAGTGTTAAAAATCTCCCGCCAGATGAATTTCGTTCCGCTTAGCTCCGGCTAGCTTCACTCACATCCATCTGGGACCTCTTCCATTGAGAGTGATTTCAGCACACGATTGTATGGTTGAGCCAATCAGGACGCAGGGCGGGAGTTTCATAGATGTGACCAGGGTGCAATTTGTGTAAAAACCAGAGATGGGGATGATTTTGAATAAGTTTGTTAAAACTAACACCCCACCCTCCCCAAAAAGAAAAAAATGAACGAACGATTCATAGCCTAAATGTCATGGCTAATAATACCCTATATTATTTTTGCCACCTTTGTAACATTTTAGTTTTAGTTTACCGTGGTGTATGACTTTAAACAGCGAGTGTGCTTGGTATGATCAGCTCCTCTAATGCAGGGTAGGACTACGTTTTGACAAGCATACAAATTCACCTTGTTCTTGCCCCATCTGAAATGACTCCTCTACTTTTTGCTGCCTCCATCCTTTCTGTATTTGTTGTGTAAAAAACGTTGTATATGATGGCACTGAAGTCTTAAGTTAGTGAATTGGCTAACAGTGTTAGTTGGTAACCAAATAGCCTACACATTTCGCTACACGCTGCGTAGGCTACGTGCATTCTCTCTCCTGCTGATTTGCGTTCAGTAGCCAAGTGCGTAATATTGCAAAAGTTGAAAAAATAAATGTGTTTATTGTAGCCTACAGAAAATAAATAGCCTATCATACTGTCAGTTAATTGCCTACAGTGCAGTGAAGAGTTTGGAGAGTAAAGTTATAGGGCAACTTGAAGTTTTATGAAAATAATTTACGAACCAGAACATAAAGACCATGAAGCTTCTATTTCTTGCAGCTGTTAAAACACCCGCTAGATAGTTTAAATACCCACCAACATTCGTTTTTGCAGTACAGATTATTTCTAAAAGTTATTTGTCTACTAGGCCTAGCCTACTGGCTGATTTATCAAACGAGTGCTTTCTCGTTCGTCCTCCGCAAACTACAGGTGTTTCGGTAGAGAGCCATTGAATAAGCGATGCCAAGCAATTTCTGTAACACTTTTTGTGACATTTAGCAAATATCTCCTCATTTAATGTAAGTTCCTTCGGACAATAGGCCTACGTTCTACTCTACGTGCAGTTGTCCTCCATCTCAGTTGCATCAGTTTTCTAATTTTGAAGGTTCTAAAACATTATTATGCTTCACTGAATCCTTCTCGTTTTCTTTCATTTGTCCAGCTAACTTTTCCATTGAAACTAGCCATTTATGATGGATTACACACTGAACATTCTGAAATGTCCTGCACGATCAAGGCCAAATTAAGTTATCACGCAGCCACTGTGTCAGCAGCATGAGTGCTGATGGTGACGGTGCGTTTCTGATGTCAGATTATTATGTAGGCTAGCCTACTAGACTGTTCTTACGTTGCAGCGCTTTACTTATATGAAGTAGCATTAATCAATATGAGGGGCAGAGGGGGATACATGTTGTCCCCACCAGGGATAAAAATAATTTAGCAGAGGTAGGGATAGGAAAACAAGAGGGGGGGAAATCCTCACCATCCCCCCCTACAAATCGCACCCTGGATGTGACATAGCGTAGAAGCGACTGTGAGACTGTTATCAGCGTCACAGGTTGGCTTCGATGTGAGTGGTTGAAGTGGACAAGTGGCTTATTCAATCATATGCAAGCATTTTTTGATTAGGCCCAGCCTTCTGAAACATCATTCCAATGGATCGGTTCCAGATGGATGAGTGGAGCTAGGCGGAACGAAATTCATCTGGCGAGAGTCAGGTTAGTTAAAAATACTTACAGATTACAGATTTAACTTCTTCACTAAGTAAAAAGTAACAAAGTACAGGCTTGTAAATGTACTCAAAGTATAAAAGTAAAAAGTATCCTAGACTTGCACTGGACTTATATTGACCATAATAGTGAAATAGCCTTTTGGTGGAACATGTGATTCTTTTCATCATTGTCCACACCTTCAAAAGTGGATAAAAGACATGAAGTTGTTCAGACATGGGGAAGCTTGCATCTTCAGCACTTTCTTGCTTCTAGGGCTGTCCATGCTTTTGTATGTAATTATCTTTGTGCTCTTTTTCCCCAGACAGCTGAGTTATTTATATATTTATTGAAATAAAATAAGAGGCCTATTTTGATAACACTGTGGTCCGTCTCCATTTAATGTTGCGGCTCACAAGCTGGGTTTTCACCTTCCTACCAGTCAAGCTCAACCGTTTGCATTCCGTCTCTGACAGAAGGAGGTCAGTAGAAGGTCAGTCACCCTGTATGATTACTGTTCTCTTTTGAGTCATCCAAGCCCCATGATAACCCAGCCCTGTTGACACACTTATGGATGTGCTCCCATGCCAGTCACCATAAAAAACACCCTAGGAGCTGTTTCATGTCTGTGGAGGATTCCCCCCCCCCCAAAAAAAAAAAAAAAACAGTCTAGTACAGCCTCCTCCCCACAATGTAGACTTTCAATTCCTCAAGGCTTCAGAAGCCTTTATAAACAGGTCCCTCAAGAACGGCCCCCTCTTATCTCAATACAGGTAAGACTTAATGGAAGAAACCACTTACATTTTTAATATCAACAAGTATCTTCGACTGAGTGAGTATCTCATTAATAAGTGAAATTAGTAGATTATGATTTTTTTTTTTAAATGTAAAATCAGTCTTTTACTCAATTTAACCATTACATTGTGTTATGGAGGGTTGGTTGTGAGGATGCTTTTTTATTCAAATGTTTTCCTTCATAGTTCTTTGGCACATTGTATAAGGGGAGCTTTACCAAAGATCTGTCTATGAATTGTCTTTTGCCTTTAGCCACTGTATTATCCAAATTATGTGATTTGTCCACTTTCAGCAGTACCAATTTCCGAACCTTTAACAGTAAGAGATCAAACTACATTTGTATTTTCACATTGCCCTTGGATAATTGTTCAGGTTATGCATCAGCATAATACACTACATCTGAAAGATCTTGCAAGATCACTGTTGAAAATGAAAATATAAGATGGACACTTCAAAGCAAACTTAAAAACTTGAGATATAACTTGAAATATAACTGTGTGTATATGCATAACATAATTGAGTTTGTAATTAGACAAGATGTTAAACATAATGCACTGTGAATTCCAGCTGAATATTAGGGTTCTCTTTTGGAAAGCCAATAAATCATTGGTTTTGATATAGGCTAAATTAGTATTTCAGAGGATTTTAGTTGATTACATTGAATTTTAGAGTGTATAAGTTACTTTCACTCCTACGGGCTGATGTGTCAATTACCTTAGGATTCAATTAACAGTGAATTGTCCCATGCAGGACTGACATTTTCAACATTGTGAATTTGACCAGAAATGATTATAGCTTTATTGGTAGTGCCCATCTGCGTTCCGGCTGGTTTGTCAAGATAAGATGTAAATCTCCCATATTAATAATCAATTAAAGTTTAAATATTAGTTTATGATTAAGATTTGGACTCACAATTTGTTAGACATTTGATTGTTTTGAGAATAGATTGCGGTATCACTGTCACCTCTGATCCTTTCTCATGTAGTCTCAATTGAAGTGTCAGTTAATGTTTATTTCACTCTGACACACACACACACACACACATACAGAGAGAGACACACACACCCCCACACACACAGAGAGAGAGACACATACACACACACACACACACACACACACACACACACACACACACACACACACACACACAGACACACACACACAATTGATTAGTGGTAGGACCTCAAGAGAGGCAGATCTTGAGCAAACAGCGTTCATGGCCCCGTTGGGATAGGTGGAAGGGGAGCGCCGTGGGCCAGGTGTGTGTGTTGGAGCAGTGGAGAGGCAGCGATCCGAGCCCCTGTGTGCCCTCCAGATGCTGAGGGGCAGGGCGTGCAGAAGGTGCCTGGCTATAAAGCACTACAGTGGTGGGGTTGGGGGGCAGGGCGTGCAGAAGGTGCCTGGCTATAAAGCACTACAGTGGCAGAGACAGTCCTCCGACTCTCAGAGAGCTCAGCAATGCTTAGTACACAAACACATGTAACAACACAGCTTGTGCTGTTCAGTAATGTGGGGTGTGTTTGGGACTGATTGGGAGGTAACTTATATGGCTTTAACTGCAAATATTAGTATATATATATATATATATATATATATATATATAGTTACAGAGAGATCTGGCCACTCTGTGAGTAATATAATTATTTATTAGCACAAAGAATTTAACATCTCCTCCTGTGTGTTGCTGAATGACTATCTCCAGGAGGTTCACCGCATATAAGATGCGTGCCAAACAATATTACTGTAAAATGTAAGTCATTACGATAAATGAAGACAAAGTAGTCATATTTTCTGTTCTTAAGTTAAAACAGAGCACCATTAAGCCAATAGCATGGCCTATAGATATATGGTACACCATATGTGTTCTGGCCTTGAGGCCTAAAGATGCCTGGTTTCAGAACAGGAGTATATCACTTTTATGACTGTGAGACTGTGTGCGACTGTGGTAGCAGTCTATTTATACTGTTGGGGAGGAGTCTTTACAACAAGTGGCCTGTACTTTAGGACGTCCTCCCTCTCTTAGATCCACAGGACATCCATACACAAAGGGATTTGATCTCAGGAGGGTCCCAACTCAGATCTGAACAACAGAAAATAGCTGCAGGCATGTTTTTTCCTAGCAATGACAGAGAGAGACCAAATAACACAAAGAGTTTAAGGCAGTTTTTTTTTAAGATGACGGGAAAGAGAATAGTATAAGTATATATACTCTTTTGATCCTGTAAGGGAAATTTGGTCTCTGCCTTTATCCCAACACACAGTGAGGTGAAACACACACTAATCCCGACGCAGTGAGCCGCCTGCAACAACAGCGGCGCTCGGGGAGCAGTGAGGGGTTAGGTGCCTTGCTCAAGGGTACTTCATCCGTTCCTACTGGTCGGGGTTCGAACCGGCAACCCTCCGGTTACAAGTCCGAAGCGCTAACCAGTAGGCCACGGCTGCCCGTAATATGTATGACAAAAGAGTGATCAAACAATGTGTCACTCTTTCCCAAATACAACAAATTACAAATGTCAAAGTAAAACATTGAATCAGTACAATCTTGAATTTCCCCTTGGGGATCAATAAAGTATCTATCTATCTATCTATCTATCAATCTATCTAACAAATATGAGCCAGGATGGCCGTTGATATCAGTGCCATGTCTCTCATCCTAGTCATTTGACCTCCATCCAAATTTCAGGACGAACGACCGCTTGAGGATCATGGCAGCTCCTCCAGGCCTTCAGCTCCGACTGAACCAGACCTCCAGCCCCACTCTACTCAACGCCACAGATGGCATGATGGTCAACGCCACCGCCAAGCCATTCAGCGTGTTTGACGGGTGCGAGCGCATGGTGGAGGCCATTCTATTTGACATGGCCATCCAGCTGATCAATGTCATCCTGGGGATCCCGGCCAACGTCATGGTGATTGTCATCCTGATCCAAAACCGCCGTGAGCCGTCCACCTCCGATATCTACCTTGGCTGCCTGGCCTTCATGGACGCCTACTTCGGGGTCATGACGCCCATCATTATAGCCAACATGTACCAATGGCAGAGCAAGGATGTCTGGACGGCGAGCAAGTTCTCCTACGGCGTAAAGGACACCAGCGGACCCCTCTTCCTCTCATGCATCTGCCTGGACCGCTTTGTGGCCGTCGTCTTCCCTATTGCATTCGGCCACCTCAAGCACCCCAAGTACAGAATCATGCTCACAATCCTGGTGTTTGGGCTCACGTTTGCGTATTCTGCCGCTAAGGCCGTCGGAGGCCTGCCCAATTTCGAGAAGGTGTTCACCGGCGAAGTGCTGGCCACCTTCACCTGGATGATGGTGTGCAACGCTTCCATCCTGCTGGCGCTGAAGCGCTCCAAGGGCGCCGGCAAGGACGAGATGCACCCCATGAAGAAGAAGGCCTTCAAAATGGTGCTCTCCATCCTGGTCATCATCATGGTCAACTACCTGCCACTGGTGGCGCTCTTCCCGTTTGAAGACCGCTACACGCCAGACGTCTTCCGCTGCTACGTGCAGCCGGTGGGCTTCGCCTTCCTGAACATCAGCAGCACCATCCAGCCAATGATCTTCCTCTCGCGCCTGGACAAGGTGCCCTTCCTGCCCGAGGCCTGGACCAAGAGGTGCTGCGCCCGCAACCAGTCCACCAACAACGAGAAGCCCACGATCACCGCCAGCACAGAAACCATAGCAACCATAGCATCCACCACACCTCTTTCCCCGGCCTAACCCCATACTGCACATGAAACAGCGGAACTCATAGGACACACTCAGACAGATAGACATACACATCTGAACATCATTTTAATTTTATTAATTTAATAACTTAACTTTGTTTTCAGATAGTTGTTCATTTATATGAGAACAATTATCAGCAACTCTAGCTATTTTAGGATTGAGGCCTAACATATGCTACATATCAGTACCCAAATCCTAGAGTTACTTAAGGATAAGAATATAATGTTAGTAGTAAAGACAAAGACAAAATGCCATTGTTGTGCCATAGTTGTATAACATTATGTCTACAGTGTCATGTGCAAAATATTGCCCCTTGACTGATAGTAGAGCGTTGGTTTAGCTGGGACTTTACTGACACCATGAGGACTATTCTATGACTGCACAGACCATTTTCTGCTCTGAATTTAGTAATATGCCTATTCAATGACTCATTAAAACCCTACGACATATTAAAAATGAAAGTGATTGTTTTGATCATTCAACTCCAGTGAAATAGACATTTTCCGAGGTAAAACTCTCAATGGTGGGTCGGTGCCTGTAGACAGCAGGGGAAACATTCTCTCTGTGAATCTGTATCTGAACTTGTGCAGTGTGACCTTTGTGGAGGGGTCACTGAACACCAGCTCCCCTCGTTCATAGTCCAGCTCGACCCTCACCCTGCGCGGCTTCTTCCTCACCAGCAGAGGGGTCACCGGAGTAGTGACCGCGATGTAGCCGCCGTCGCGGTGCCAGATGCTCCACAGGCCGCTGACGGGGCCCAAGGGCATGACCGGCCCTTTCCTCTTCACCGACTCCCTCACCATGCCCAGCAGCCAGCTCGGGTTCTGGCCCACCTCCACTTCCCAGGTGTGCCTCCCCGACGTGTAGCCTTCGGAGCCCAGCACCTGGAGGTAGGTGTCAAACCTCTCAGCGTTGTCTGGCAGAGGCTGCACCCCACCGGCCGAGAGGGTGTTCAGCTCGTCGGACACTCTCAGCATGGGGTGGGCCGTGTTTGGATCCAGGACTATGGGTGCTGAACAAAAATGAAGAGAACATTTTTGTTATTCACTGGAAAGAGGATTATTTCATTAGCGTAGTGTAATTTCATGTGGAATTAATTCCAAAAGAATGACCAAACTGGCTGATTATGTTAATTGACCTCTCTCTAAATGATTTTCAGTCATCAACCAGAATTTAAACCACATTCCATAAACCCATATGTCAGTAAAGCACAAAAGATCTTACTGAAATAAACAATATCCAGCATCTTCTTCCAAACATTGTATTTAAGGTTGCCCAGATATTTTGCCACATCAATCAGTGCCCCCGTTAAATCCTCTGGATCGTCAACTGTACACTCTGTTCTGCAAAGACATGTATACAGTGTGTGTACAGTATATAGTATATATTTATATATATAGTATATATTTTTCTCTAAAATTTTCCTCGGGATGAATAAAGTATCTATCTATCTATCTATCTATCTATCTATCTATCTATCTATCTATCTATCTATGTGTATGTATGTGTATAATGATGATATACTTATACATAATATTGGCATCATGTATTGCTAATTCATTTATAAATAGTACTATATCACAGTTGGTGAATGAGGAAAAAGTTGGTCCAATACCTTTTTTCCGTGTCTTTGAAGTTCTGACAAAAAAATAAATACAAACAGATATACTGTCAACATGCAGTGTAAAATGTAAAATGGGGTTTAGTGAATTATGTGGATCATAATGACTGCATGCAGAGACTGACCTGCAGAAATAAAAGGTCATTGGCTGGCATCTCCTGCTCGATGAGGGTGATGGTTTGTGAGATAGATGTAATCACTTGTGTGATTTCCTCAATTTTATTCTCAATGGTCTCATTTTTCTTGTCCTTCTCCTCCCTCAGCTTATCAATCAAAATGCTCTCTTCCAGTTGCAGAAACACATGCAGTTTGTTGAACTCCTCTTTGATTAAGCTCTCTGTGGACTTAGCCTGACTCTGAAGTGGAAGCAGTTAGACTGTCAGAACATGCATTGTTGTGGGCTCAATATGCTCCAGAAGCACTTGTAAAGTTTTAGATAATGACTGTATCATTCTTATATAATAATTAATACATATTGAGAGGCCCTGACTTTGGAAAGACATTTATACAGTTCTTCAAATCAAATAATATAATTATCCCATTACTCTATACATTTCTATACAATTCTATACAGTTAATTCCATCAAAATGCATACACATAAGGCTTTGTGTTTCATGGTGATGTGTACAAAATGATGTGGAAATATTCATACGATACAAAGCTGTCCAGTTTGTTCCCAGGTTTCTTTGTTCTTTTTTATGGTGGCCAGTCTCTCATGCAGCGGCTTCACAGCAGTCTTCAAAACATCCTGCGAAGCAAAGAGAATACCTGAAGATTACCATTTAAACATATGTGATATTATATCTTTATTACACAAACTTTATATCTTTATGGAAATTACTGTATGTGCACAATATGCTCTTAAGACAGTGCAGCCTAGTGGTCAAGATGGTACCTTTAAAATGCAAAAATAAGGAACTACCGGTACATTGAATGCATTACAAGGAATGGTAAATCAAATATTTCTAGTATATACAGAAAAATATTTATATCCCTCTGTCACAAGTTCAGCTTTTGACAGCATTACATGCAAATTGTTGAATGTATGTCATGTCACTTTTGAACAGTGGTTACCTAATTTTAACATAATATGTTACACTAGAAATGATAGGCACTTCTCAAACATCAGTTGGTTTAGACAGGAATATTTGCAATATCAATTTAATCATTTAGTCATTGGAATGCCATAGAAATAACATAGGCCTAGTACCCTTTCTTGTAGTTTCAATACACTTCAAAACTCTTGTCAAGCATGTCAGACAGACCTTGTACATCTGAACAGCCTCCTGTGTGGAGCAGAACTTGTGATCCCTGTGTTCCACGGTCAGACAGTCTACACACACTGGACGCTTATCCTCCAGACAGAAGAGCTTGAGCTGCTCGCCGTGACGACTGCACAACTTTGACTGCACCGCCGTCCTTCTCTCGCTGTCTTTCCTGAAGCCCGCGCACAGGTTCCGTAAGGCCAGGTTGACCGGGGGACTGTCCGTCAGGGACACGTTCCGGCACACGGGGCACAGCCTTACTTTGTTGTCCACCCAGTACCTCTTCAGACACTCCTCGCAGAAGCTGTGGCTACACGTCAGGACCACGGGCTCCGTGAAGATGTCACAGCACACAGGACAGGAGAGGTCCTCCTCTGGTAGAGGCTGATACGCCATGACTACAGACTGACATGAGGAAAAACACACAGTCACAAACACAAAATCACTGCATATCATGGAGAGATTGTGGGGCAGTTATATATCACTGCTATTGACTTAACAACTTATCCTAGTTGTGCCTTTATTCACATGTGCGCAGTAAATAAGGCCACAACTAGAATGAAGCCACAGACAATATTGACTAGAAAATGTGAATACAAACATGTTGTCCATTTGTGTGTCTATTGGGTCATCAAGATATTTAATTATGTGTCCCTGATTAGAAATTAAGAGGAAATTGGAAATGAGATTGAGATGCCTAAGCTTGTGAAACCATGCCATGAATGAAACACTAGAAGGATATAATTAGTGGACCTAAATTTCTTGGACCATGATTTGTATGTTTTTTTTAATAATCAAAACATAGCCAACCACTTTTTCAAACCTGTTTCAACAAACTTGACTTTCATTTGACTAACTTTTAATTATCTTGAGGTAAAACCATATCTCCATAACTAAGTGAATGTCCTGATGGCTACACTTGGCTCCTTGGTCTGCATATCACACTTCAGCACATATTGTTTGTTTTGAACATAAGTGTTGCATTAAAATAAGCTGAAACAGTGTAAGATCTTAAATAGTGTTGCATTAAAATAAGCTGAAACAGTGTACAAGATCTTAGATGGGCCGTGGCTGAGATATAAACGTTTGCACACCAGGCGAAACACCTTTTCATACACAAACCTTTACACAAAGCGCAGGCGCCTACCTCGAGCTAGCGGCTAGCCCATTAAAAAACACACACGTGAGACACAGACCCAGAGGCCATCTCTGAATTATGAGGTTCCACAACACACAAATACAAACCAAAGGTTATCAGCATATTCTTACCTGAAGTTAAAACATACATGTAAACTTACCTGATGTGATCAGTTGGGGCAGTGTGTTTGTGTAAAGTAAAGCTTGATTCTGCTGACTGCGTTCACTCATACTGAAGTGCTTCCTCATAAATGCCGCCCTTCCTCTGTTGCCTCTATCTATGAGCTGATCTTTGCCCCGACAAACAAACCCAGGTGGCTGATCAGGTTTCTCCACATACTTTCTTTTGCCACTTTTGTCTACATAGAAAATTATTTTACAATTGGCAATTGAAGAAAAAAGGAAGTAAGATTTATTAACAATACAATTTATTCTTAAAATGAACTTGACAATGATGCAATGAGTTTATTCCCTTGTTCAATGTTTGTTTGACAAGAAATGCATAGACCATTGTCAAACACAAACATATATGATATACATTAATATGAATACGACTTTATCTAAAACTGTCAGAGAAACGGCCTGGTTTCCACATTCTAAACTCCTCTGGTAACACTTGCTGGTTCTGGTAAAATCCTCAGAGGGTGTTTACTTTGTGTGTAGAAATATGGCAAGACAGTCTCCTCAAAAGTCTGCGTGAACATGTACAGGGTGACGCCCTCCTCTGAGTCTGTGAAAGACAGCTCCCCTCCCTCCCAGTCGAGCTCAACTTTAATCTGCCTGGGCTTCCCGCTCAGCGTCAGAACAGTCGGCGGTGACGTCATTGCCCGGTACACGCCGTCTCGCAGACACAGTGTCCAAAAGCCGTTCTCAGGTCGGGCCGAGATCTCGGCGCTGCGCTGCACCGACCGGTAGGCCAGGCCCAGGATCCAGTCTTGGTTGCCGGTGCTGTCCACCACCCAGGAGTGCGTCCCGGCGCAGAAGCCCGTGGAGCACAATGCCTCCGCGCTCATGTGGAAGCGCTCCGGGTTGCTAGGGAGACGCGGCGCGGGACTCCTGTGCTGCAGGGCAGTGAGGTCATCTGAGAGACTGAGACAGGGGTGGGCTGTGTTTGGGTCCAAGATCACAGGAACTAGGACACAACGAATGGTAAAAGGTTTAGCCTTCAAGTTTACTTGTAGCATAAAAAACCTGTTCTTTCAGGAAGGCACAACTGGTTACAGTGCCCATAACACATTCAGGTCCAAGCGCCCACAGGATTTCCCTATCCCACCCCATATCTCTCTCCTACTCCCTTCCTGTCAGACCCTTCACTGTCCTATCACATTAAAGGCAAAAATCCCCCAAAAATATACTTCCTGTTCTTCCAGATAGAGCCAACAACAAAGAACTCTCTAGTTCAGCGTGGTTGGGTCACAAATACAGAACAAAAACATCACATTTTCACTTCCTGTAGCAAGTGGTGAGTAAGTGTTTTGGTCCTCACTCACAGTGTGGAGCAACACTCCTCATCTTCTCCCAGACCCTGAACTTCAGGTTCCCCAGGTGTTTGGCTTCATCCATCAACAATCCTGAGGCCAACTCCGTCTCTGGCTCGGAGCACTGGACTCTGTGGAACTCACATGGCTTTAATATTCACAGGCACTGGCATATAGTGTAATGGGTAACTGAATAAAAGCTGAGTGAGAAACTGAACTGAACTGAGTGAACCATGTGAAATGCCCTTACCTCTTCATAGCTGTTTTAAATCTCTGTGAACATAGTCAGACAATGAGCAATGATAAATAACTTGTAGATTCCATCAGAATGAAAACAAAAAAACACAGAAATGATTGGTTTTAAAGAGACCATGTGTGCATGGATTCAGGGATAATTATGGGTTGGCTTGGCCAGGTTGGGGGTGTCAGTGTTTGTACAGGATCTGTGTTTGCCTATTTAATACGTTTCATACACGTGTTTCAACACTGCATTTCGGTCGTTGCTTTTACCTTACCATTACCTTATGCATGCCAGTTATGCTATCCACCAGCTGCCTGCCTGCAGCCTACCAAACTCCAAAGCTGCTTGCTGTCAGATTTGGTTCCGAGGACACAAGTTCAGTGTATCAACAACACTCAATAACAGTTTATGAAGTTTGAAGGCCATGCAAATTACGGGAGTTTTCCGGGAGAAATAACAAAACGGGAGGGTGCCGGGAGATGACCTTGAAATACGGGAGAACCCGGGAAAAACGGGAGTGTTGATAGGTATGTTATACACACCCAGTTATTGCTGTTGTTGTGAGAAAATGAAATGGAATACAAATGAATGGTATAAGGATTTGTGTGTTCCCCTTTCCATATTCTCTGTATGTTTTCTATGTTAGTCACATTCTATGGTCATATAACATTGAAAAAATAATCTGTCCTATTTGCCTTGAGTCCTAAGCAAGTGTAAACAGATGGAGCAAAACCACAGAGATCTGGCAACCGAACCGTGTCTGTGAAACCCAGGCACTCACTTGCAACACAGTCAAGTCATTAGCCGCCACCTCCTGCTGAAGGCTCCTGATGGTCTCTGAGAAGGAGTCTATCGTCTCAGCGGTGGACACAGCCTTCTCCTTAATCGTGTGGAGCCTGGCCTCCTCTTCCTTTCTCAGACTGGACAGGGCGGCTTTCTCCTCCTCAAACAGAAACTGGTGTAGTTTCAAAAACTTGTCTTTGATCCGCTTACTTATTGACTGGGCCTGAAGCTGAGAGAGAAACACCACAGTCTCAGTATAAACAGGTTGTTCACACGGCACATGCAATTAATGTCAATGAAGATGGGGTAACTACCTCAATGTGCTCAAGGGTCATGTCTACGTTGGATCGCTGTTTATTAAGGGCAGCTAGCTGGTCCTGCAGGGTTTTGAGAGCAGCCTTCAGCTCAGCCTGCGAACCAGATGAATTTTTTTTTTCAAGCCGAGCCAGATTCCAGATATCTCTATTTAAAGACCTGTACTTCACTGATAGATCAATCATAACTTTTTCACAACACACATTGTTAGTAGGACAGTTTATAAAAGAAAAGCACTCTTATTTTTAATCCAGCTCAAACTTTGTATCCTATTTATAGACATGCATTTGGCTTTTTATTAGTTCAATTATCAAACACAGATGTCATAAAACAAAAAAACAAAACAGATGATTTTTTTGATGTAAAAACAACTTGAAAGGAATGCAGCTCTACACCTTTGTGTGGTTTAGTATTTTCTCTCCAGTGGTGCTTTGCCAATATGCCCCATGATAATGTCAAAACAGACTTGATTAACAGCATTCTGCAAGCCTTGTGCTCCATATAAGGGCAGAGACAAAGCAGAGTTAACAGAAACAAAGGCAACACGTGCGATAGAGCACCTTGCTGTTACAGAGGTTCAGCTACATTTCTATCTCACTCAGTTGTATGTGTGTGTGTGTGTGTGTGTGTGTGTGTGTGTGTGTGTGTGTGCGTGTGTCTTACCCTGCAGTCGACGGCAGCTTCTTCCAGTGGCAGGCACTCATGGCCCTTGTGTGTTTTGGACGCCTGGCACACGACACAGATGGGCAGCTGGTCCTCCTGGCAGAACAGCTTGAGCCTCTCCCCATGCTGCGGGCAAAGCTGGCCGGCCTCGGTGGCCTCCCTCCGCACCCTGTCCTGTGCGAAGGCCTCGCACAGGTTCCTGAGGGCCAGGTTGGCAGGGGGGTTGCGTCGGGACGACCGTCTCCGGCACACCGGGCAGCTACGAGCCCCCGAAGTCTCCCAGTAGCGCTGCAAACACTCCCGGCAGAAGCTGTGGCTGCACGGGAGAAGGACGGGGTCTCTGAAGATGTCACAGCACACAGGGCAGGAGAGGTCCTCCTCTGGTAAGGACAGCCCAGATGACATTCCACCGGTCCTCTTCCTGACCACTTTCAACGCACACGCTTACTTCAGGGGTTGTGGAGCAGCTGACTGCGTGTAGCTGCCTGTCTCTCCGCTGAATTTACTACCATTGTCTAACAGAGGATGTCTTTTGTTTTTTTTTTCTCTCCCAAAGTGACCCCTCCTCTAGTCAGCCTGCCAGTGCCTCAGCTGGTGTCTAGAAACAGGAAGACAAAGCTGATTGGTGCTAATGGAGGTGTTGGGAACCAGTTTTGTTTACAGTGAGATGTCCTGATGTGTAATTACGGGCCCTGCTTCTAATGCCCTTTCATACTGAAAACAGTCATTTGCAGGAGCAAAATTCTAGATTGGACTTTCCCACACTTTGCTAAGCTATAGCATATATTACCAGACACTTCAATTAAATAAATTAGTGCCTGCATATGTAGCACATTTTAAAAATCATAAACTTTTTAACTGACAAAAAGTTCAGGGGCTGGTAAGGTAACATTTGAGTAATTAAAAAAAAACATTATTTAATCATTCCTGGCGTTTACAGTGTTTTACAAGAGTACAAACAGTCATTGTTTTCATGACTGCATGCTCACAACACTGCCATTCTTTTCTCTTTTTTTAACTGTAAGGGCTGATGGATTTCCCTTCCTGAAGTAGAACCTCACCCTGATCTAAAGTTAGGTTTTCCATGAACAATGCCCATTCAAAGAGCCAGGTTAAACCCAGTCTCTGTGTGGCATTGACAGTCATAAGTAGCATGAGTGGTCTTAGCCTGTGAGAAGAATAGCCACACAGGAAAGAAACAAAGGCCAAAGGCATCTGTTGCTTCTATTTATAAACTCTACAACCAAAAAATAATGATGAAATCTGTAAGAAATGCTATTATGGCATCTTTATGATTAAAAATAATAAAGTTATAGCCTAGAAATCTATACGCACCCTAGCGGCAGCATATGTAATTTGCAGCCAGGGTAGTCTAGCAACTCTCCGTTGGATTGCAGGAATTAAACTTCGATCAGGCCAATCACATCGTGTATAGAGTCGGAGGGCGGGCTTAACATAATGATGCAGAGTTGTGACTGTTCCATGTGAATTCCCTGCTACTTGAAAACAAAGAAGATGGATGCTGCTGCTGGTGAACAGCGTGGCGCGAGTTAAGATTTTTTTAGGTTGGCAAAAGTTTGATCAACTAGCCAACTAGCTCCGCTGGTGGAAAAATGCATGGGACTCATGAGTTGTAGCGCTATCCTATTGTGTGCAGAGGGAATTTAAAGGTTGTATCAGTGATTGCAGGCCAAAAAAAGGCCCAAACATAAATTATCACATTCATCAAATCTTTCCTAATGATCCGCTACCTGCCTGCCCCATAAGCAGGCCATCAAAAAAATGTGCCTCTGTAGGCAGCCTAGGCTCTGAGATCTGCACACAAAAACAATTGCTACCAACAAGTGTTGCCAACCACTCAAAGGCAAAATAAAGTGTTCCAACCAATAACCGACGAGATGCGCGTTCAGGAGAGTTTCAATTGCACGGGAGGGAGGGGGAGGGAGTAGCGAGCTAGCTCTCTGTTTTGTTTGAACGTCAACAGAAGTGACGTTACCCCGCCATCGTTGATACAACCTTTAAAAGACAAGTGTTTATCCCGCCCTTCGGATTGAGGACTGTGAATGGTGAGTTCCCAGACCCTACATCTTGATGTGGGTCTGGCTCATCAGGCTAGAAGTTCCGTGACTTGACGCGCGTCAGATGCCGCCAATGGATGTTGGCCTTAAGAAAAGGTATTGGACCACAGGCTGTTCCAGGACTTCACCTTGAGTTTCTTTCCTATCTGCTTATATAGCTGCTTTATTTTTTGTGTCCTATTCCATACTTCCATCTGTCGTCATTTGTAATGTTTGTAGCCTCATTGTAAAAGCACCCTGAACTACCTTGTGTATTAAAAATGCTGTAAGTATATAACAGGTTCTTTTCTCTGCAGGAGGTGCCTGTAAGAGTGCCCGTGCCCGTGCTCTATCAGTTGTGTAAGTTGCTAACAACAGCAGGGAGAAGAAGCTATATTTGGTCCTCCTCCGGCATCCTTTGGTGCTCTGCCTCGAAGCACCATATTGATCCTTAAGACTAACGGCTCTCCCGTCGGGCCTACACAGACAAATTAGTCATTACCTTAAGTGGGGAGAGGGTCAGTGTTGTATAAAGTACTAGAAAGCAATACTTGTAAAAGTACAAGTATCGTACTAGAAAAAGACTTTGGTAGAAGTGAAAGTTACCTTTTAGAATATTACTTAAGTAAAAGTCTTAAAGTATCTGATATATACTGTACTTAAGTATCAAAAGTAATTTTCTGATATTTAATGTAAGTATTTGAAGTAAAAGTAAAAAGTAAAAAGCAAGCGGTTTCATTTTGAACTTTTATTGTGAACTTTATTTTGGCTTTTTTATGGTAAAGCATAAAGCATATTCAGGGTTCCCAGGTTAGGTTAATCTCACTCATCAAGAAATTTCACTTTTGTATGAACTTCAGGTAGATCTTCTGCTCAGTCTCTCCTGGCCTCTTTCTACCATCCATTCTTCCTGACGCTTGTTTCTAGCCTACTGTAGGGCCGGCTCAGCTATCGGTATCTGAGAAAACTTTTGGAAAAGACGGGCTATATGGACCCAACCAACTCTTTTTGGGAGGGGAGAACTCCCTCACGTAGGCTACAACCCATGCAGAGGCATTGGTGTCATGCACAGAGTGCGGAACGTGTCCTACTTTAAGAAAAGATAGACTAACGTGACAAATGTCAATATTTTTTTCCTCGACCAGCCCAAAAGTGAAGCGGCCCACCGGGAATTCTCCCGATTACCCACCCCGGGCCTAATTCAGTCTTACTCTTCCTGGACTGAAGACAAGTCCTGCGATGCTAAATAGCCTTTCACAGGCCGCTGCGGCAGGTAGCGGAGTGTTCAGCTACACAGAAAGTTGCCAATGTACAGAAACATTTCTTGCAAATACGGCCACGGGTGTATGACGTTCTCTTCACCACTACCCTGTTCACTGAGTTCACCACTATCGTCGGGGTGGTCGTCTATGATAACGCGAGGTCCTCCACTAGGTGCTCCTGCTCGTGCTTCCATGGCGGTTTCAGTTGTGCGTCCTCCTCCCTCCTCCTTTAGCAACAAACAAGCGCTGAAATAGAGCGCGGAGCGTGCGTAATGCAATCTAGGAGCAGTGATTCGCCAAACCTCCCTTATTGCAGTCGCACACATTTCTTCTAATTTTATACGAGTAACGAAGATGCTTAGTGGATATATAACGGAGTAAAAGTATACATTTTATCTAGGAAATGTAGTGGAGTAAAAGTGAAAGTTGACATAAATTTAAATAGCGAAGTAAAGTACAGATACGTGAAATGCCTACTTAAGTACAGTAACGAAGTATTTGTACTCCGTTACATTACAACACTGGAGAGGGTCACAGGGATGGATTACTGCACGGGCCTACCGGGCCTAGGCCCAGGGGCCCAAGGGGTCAGGGGGCCCTGAAGCCCAAGCCTTTGCATGGAATCATTGCCTCAATATCAACAAATCAGGATGTAGGCTATGAATCTGATTGAATTTAGTATTGGCCATCCCCAAAATCCACCAGAATACAGGAAATCACATCAAACTAATTAAAAATGTTCAGGGGGAGGACCCCCAAACCCCCCCTCCCACATATATGACAATTAGTGGGGGGCCCTTAATACATCTGGAGGGTCATCATAGCTCTAAAAATGGAAATATTTAAGGTAGAATTCACTAACCACAACCTACCCTCAGATCAAAATAGAAAAACAGTAAAGTATTGCATTGACCATCCAAAATCCCATGCATAAAATGCAAAGAATGAACGAATTAATGAATAGAAACATTTACTCCAAGCCAAGCACGCCAACCTTCTACCAGCAAAACGCTTGACAAAAAAGGCCTTCAGTAAGCTACACTGGGTCACTTGCACAGTCATTTCTCTTTATTTTGCCTTTCTGTGACAGATGTTAGCGCCACTGTAACCTTGAGGCTTAGCATTGATATGAACTTGCTGAACCCTTACTACACTAAGGCTAAAAAAAATACTCCAACCATCTTATTATATAAACCTTTGGCACAGCCATTTCCTAACGTAAACGCACATCAAACCATAGTTCCATCCCTCCGGAGCATAGTCTCCTAAATTACTATTGGAGTGCAAATCACAGCATCCTATCCGGTGTCTCCACGAGCCCAAGGTCCTCCTTCTCTCCTCCGGTCCTTGGTTACCATGGCGATGACGTCATGTTGCACCACGGATTCGGCCCAGTCGTGGCGAGAGAGGCGGGCGCAATCTCTCCAAGCGTACGGGACTCAAGCCACGGAGAGAGAATAGGGGCATTCCAGCTGAGACGCTTTGTGCAAGCTGTTTTTAAGTCTCTTGTCCACGCGAACATCTTGACTTTTCTGCGGCACCATGCGCGAAATCGTGCATCTGCAAGCCGGCCAGTGCGGTAACCAGATCGGTGCAAAGGTAGGCTGAAAGACTGCGTTTTTGTGTTATTTTGCGTTTTTTTCTCGCAAAGATGAGCTGCACGGTGTCGTGGGCGTGATCACACGAAAAGCCGCTACTCAGGGCAAAAGCTATAGGTAGCCTAATCGGCCCATAAGAATGTTCCAGAATTCCAATGCAAGTAGGCTATTGGAAGTTTCAGACAAGACTGAAATGAGAATTTAGCAGAATTAGGTAGGAGACAAGTGTAGATTTAGCCTATTCGATGAAATAAAAGTAGCCTAATGGTTCATCCCACTTTAATGAAAAGACACCCGTTTTTTATACAACCAGGCAATATTGGTAATGTTGGCCATATTGTCTTTGCGTGGTTGTGAGTTATATGATAATTGTAGCATAATTACAGCCCAATATTTATATCTACCAGTTATACAACACTGTGAAGGAATCAGGGAGATCAATTGCATTGTTATTACATGAGTAAGCATCCTTTTGCAGAATGACCTATTTTCTCAGGGTTCAATCGCGCGCAACAAAATGAACAGAATAATTGGGGGTTTACATGTTTTTAAATTAGGAAAGAGAAAATAGTAACTTAAAGCTTATAGTTTATATGAACATGGGGAAACCTCGAATACGCTTGGGAGTCTTTTGCACCATCCATCCCCCACTAAAGGACAGACAGTACCATTCATTTGTAGGCTAGTCATCCATTAACGTATAATTTGCTCAAACATTCGTGCTTTTCGGTTGGATAATCCTGCAGCATGAGGATTTTCGATTTTTGCATGCGAGTATGAAAATACGGTATGTCCTAATCTTCGCCTTTCCTCTCCTCCGCCTCAGTTCTGGGAGGTGATCAGCGATGAACACGGCATCGACCCAACCGGCACATACCATGGAGACAGCGACCTCCAGCTAGACAGGATAAGTGTTTATTACAATGAGGCCTCAGGTGTGTACATTTCTTATTGCATGTTTTTCTTTTCTTTTTTTTGGCTTAAGAATCAACTAAATTAGTGAATAAATCAGCTATATTTATGTGTCGTCGTCCTCAATTCCTGTAGTATTTTATATTGTTGTTAACTTACTTAATATTGTTATTTCGTTTAAAAAGATAAATAGGTATATTTTAAGAACAGTTATGTTATGCTAGAAGGGGAGTAATGGTAGATATTTGTGTCGGTCCTGTCAGGTGGGAAGTATGTTCCTCGTGCCATCCTGGTGGATCTGGAGCCTGGTACCATGGACTCTGTCCGATCGGGTCCCTTCGGTCAGATCTTCAGGCCCGACAACTTCGTCTTTGGTGAATAATGGCACCTTTCTCAAATACCCTCTGTATTCATTTCAGTTGATATCCATTTAAAATGACCCACTTACAGAAATTGTAAAAAAAAAACACAAAGCTTTGAATCTTCTTTGAGTCTTCAGTGAACATGATACATTAGGCCTTAGCATGCCCTAGTGTCTCAGTGATGATTCAGTTTTAGTAATAGTTCTAGTTGAATGCCCAAGCCTTCATTTGTGTGGAATAATGTTCCATATCATAGGCCAGAGTGGTGCTGGAAACAACTGGGCCAAGGGCCACTACACTGAGGGAGCTGAGCTGGTTGACTCTGTCCTGGATGTGGTGAGGAAAGAGGCCGAGAGCTGCGACTGCCTGCAGGGCTTCCAGCTCACCCACTCCCTGGGCGGTGGCACTGGCTCGGGCATGGGCACCCTGCTCATCAGCAAGATCCGTGAGGAGTACCCCGACCGCATCATGAACACCTTCAGCGTGGTGCCCTCGCCAAAAGTGTCAGACACAGTGGTGGAGCCCTACAACGCCACACTATCCGTCCATCAGCTGGTGGAGAACACCGACGAGACCTACTGCATCGACAACGAGGCCCTCTACGATATCTGCTTCCGCACTCTCAAGCTGACCACGCCCACATATGGCGACCTCAACCACCTCGTGTCGGCCACCATGAGCGGCGTCACCACCTGCCTGCGCTTCCCTGGCCAGCTCAACGCTGACCTCCGCAAGCTCGCCGTCAACATGGTGCCCTTCCCTCGCCTGCACTTCTTCATGCCCGGCTTCGCCCCCCTCACCAGCCGAGGCAGCCAGCAGTACCGCTCTCTGTCAGTGCCTGAGCTGACCCAGCAGATGTTCGATGCCAAAAACATGATGGCTGCCTGCGACCCACGCCATGGGCGCTACCTCACAGTGGCCGCCGTCTTCCGCGGCCGCATGTCCATGAAGGAGGTGGACGAGCAGATGCTCAATGTCCAGAACAAAAACAGCAGCTACTTTGTCGAGTGGATCCCCAACAACGTGAAGACGGCCGTCTGTGACATCCCCCCACGTGGTCTCAAGATGGCCGCCACCTTCATCGGCAACAGCACCGCCATCCAGGAGCTGTTCAAGCGCATCTCCGAGCAGTTCACCGCCATGTTCCGCCGAAAGGCCTTCCTCCACTGGTACACAGGCGAGGGCATGGATGAGATGGAGTTCACCGAGGCCGAGAGCAACATGAACGACCTGGTGTCCGAGTACCAGCAGTACCAGGATGCCACCGCCGAGGAGGGCGAATTCGAGGAGGAGGGCGAAGAGGAGGTCGCCTAAATCTCCGCTCAACCAGAGTTCCACCCCTCCCCCCATCACTCCATCCTAATTCCATCCTTCTGCTTTCCTCCATGGGAACAGATGTCCCCCCCATAGTCCCCTCAGTGAACTTCATTCACAATCATGTTTACTCCCATTTAATAAATCTTGATGTTTTGCAGAATTTTGAACTTTCTATTTAATTCATCATTGTGTTTTTGTATGTTGTGAATGCACTGCTGCACCACATTGCCCACTCATTGCCTTGCAGAAGTGAAAATCAAACTATTTTAACTTTGAAGCCTTCAGATTTGGATATGTAACAACTGTCCATGTGAACCTGATTAAAGGCTAATTCTAAAAACAAGGCCTTTTGTGTTTTATGTATGTTGATTTAATTATAATTTAGTAATAAAATAAATGCTATTACATTTTTAATTTAATTTAATTTTAATGGAAAACAGTTGAAATGTACATCTCACATAGGCAAACTGTAATTGTTTTACACTGAATACGTTATCATTAACTTGAATTTACCCAAGAGCTGTATTCACAAACGCATTTACCTGTACCAGGTTTTAAAGGAATGGATTCATATTTTAGTGCTGCCACTGGTTTACAAGACCAGAGATGAAAATTTCTTAAGACCACCACTAGATGGAGATGTACGACATCCATCATATGGATTCATCACATTACCTTATTATGGGTTGCCATAGCCTATAATTAATTTTGGCTGACTTTAAGTGGATGTTTTAATTTAACACACAGAAAAAGATTACAACGTTGTTGAGATAAAACAACAATGCTTACAAAGGTATTATAAGTGTAGCTGCATCTGCGCATCACAATCTAATGGCACTTAGCATCCACTCACCACTCACATGAACTACTACTACTTGGTAACTAAAACTTCTGCACTTATAAACAGATGCCAATATATAAAAACGACAAAAATATCTTACTATTGGTCATCAACAGTATAAATCTAACTGGGCAAATATATCCAGATTTAATAGGATATTTAGCAAACAAACCATTTTAAGCTTAGGTTAACACAAAGGTCCAAAGGCTTAAAAAAATAAAATTGTTCTATAAAGTACTGTGACAAACACAAATAGGAATGCCAGTTCTGATTTGATAAAAATTACATTTAATATAACATTCACAAATTAGATGGAGATCACATTGTAATTACAGCTGAATAAGATAAAGTGTCGGAGTAATTCCTAAGTCGTAGTTTTAGTAAACTGCACAAGGTTTGTGCATTTATTGATAGTTATCAAGAAATGTCTGATTGAAATTAATGGTAAAACGATTAAAGTGTAAACACCACATTTCTACTTACTACTACATTCAAATTATGATACATGAAACTTGCCAATGAGATTCCCATTACTATGAAGACCATTAGTGTCACATCACATACATTAAACGCCAATCATATCTCTAAAAAAGTCAAAAATAATTAAACATTTGAAATATTTAAGTAAAGTTGTTTAGTAAAAACTGTAATTTGGGTTTCAACACATCCCAAATAACCAGCATGAAATGTTTATGTGCAGTTTGTGTGTATCTCACAAGCACTGGCTCACTAGCAGCAGTTACTATAGCTACTTAAAACAGTTAGGCTAGTGCCACAGGAATCCCAAAACAGGACTTTACATGAAGAACATCTGTTCTTTAGTACCACAAGAATCTCCTCTTGCGGTCCTTCAAGCTTAAGCTTACCCACAGGGTACATTTTGTTAAGTGTTATCCTTCTATAAAATGATCCTTCTGGTCAGTGTTGAAGATTTCCACCTCTAGTCACCAGTGACCAACCCTACGTCAATTCCTTGTATCATAAGGCTAGGAATGACATCACATCTGTAGGTAGCCTCTTGGAAAGCATGTGAGGTGGACGATGACAGCGTACGCTTCTATCATATCTCCGCTTTAATAGCGAGCAGTCTGATGACATCACATGAATATTTCTCAATCCATGCACAGCTGTCTCTGTGTCTTTACTGACACTCCACTGTAGTCCAGCAGCCGCTACAGAACCTATTTGGATGAAGGCACAACTCCCTTTTGGAAGCAAACTGTGACTTCACTCGGATGGTAGCAGTGCTGAGAGTCCTGCTAGTGCATTAGATCAGCCGTTCCTCTTTGGGTAGTTTGAGGGCATCGGGCACGGCTGCGTTGTGTGCCCCGCTTTGCTCCTCGGCACTCGGCCGATACGTGCCCTCCGTCTGCCTCTTTTTCCTCACCACAATGAAGAGATATGCCAAGACTGCAGCGATGATGGCTAGCAGACCCAGCACCACTATGGGAACCACGATGACTACAACATCCTGTAAAACAAAACACAGGAGATCAATGTGAGAAGACTACTACAGTAGGGCATGAATGGGAAAAACTGCACCGAATAGAGATTAAGAGATGAGATTTTTAGTGTCAGTCACAACAAAAACATCAACAAAGAACATAGGCTCTGTACTCACCTGGGGGCTTGTGGTATTTGCATTTCTGGATAGACCACTGATGACTGTAGCATTTCCAGCTGTGGAAAATTAGTGAATTGGTCAAACATGCTGAACACGAAACATGCTGAATATGGAACATTTCCACCCGAAATCAGCTACTTACTCCAGCAATCAGATACAAACTAGCTATATGAAAAACAAATTTGTGTCTTAACCAATCATGAAACAGAGACGCAGACACTGCCAGATAATAACTTTACACATGAATACAATTCAGAGAGGAAGGATGGACTGGTGGCTATGAGTACTGGAACACTTCACTTCACTCACATTGGGCCCTATCGTACACCCGGTGTAACGTGGCGCCAAGCCTTGTTCGTATCTTACACCCAATTCAGTGATGACTTTTTCGCCATGCACTCCACTTCAATTGAACATTGTGCCCACAGGCGTGTCAATTAAAAAAAATAAGTGTGGTCAGGCACATGATACAAAAATTAGTATCTTACACCCTCTTAAAATCATTACGCCACTAACCAAGAAAAACCTGGTCTAAAACGAAATGCGCATATAAAGCGAGACGTAAGCAGCCCTTAGTAACAAGTCCCAAATGACACGTCTGCAGGACAAATATCCTTAGGATTTTTATTCAGTCATTCGAACATTATTAGGGTAAGTGTTGCTTGTTTTCGATTGTAACCCCTCAATAGTGAAAGTAAATAACTGTGTTTTGCTGTTGCCTATGACACCACGGTGAAGTTAGTTTCCCTTTGCCTATGAGTTCAAATAATAAGCGAATGCAGATGCATGTAGGCTATACTCTAGTCACACACAGATTTTTAAAGCAAGGTTTAGTGGAATCTCTCGTGTGCAAGTAGATTCCTTAAGATGCGCTCTGTCAAAATACCGACACGCTGTCTGATGTTTCGCTGCTTGCTCTTAAAGGAAATGACAGATGTCACTCTCATTGGTTTAAAGGATGTTACGCCCAAAACACACCAATGACTGATTAAGAAACATAAGAACAACCCTTTTGAACAATGTGCCTGGCGTCTGATTACAAAATCACACTGTTAAATTAGCGAATGTGGAGTGGACACGCCTTAAACCTTGCATCTCTGACCAAGCGTTTCAGATTGCTAAAATTTAGCCCTTAGTGTTTATTGCACATAACCTAATACAGTACAACAAATCCATATGCAAAGACTCATACTTAAATCTTTGCAACTACTTAGAAGAACCTAACGTAATTCAACATCCCCATACAAACATATTAACACAGCCTACATCACAGAAATCAAAATAGTCCTACAAGAGGAGGGCTTCTTACCTTGCCATTCTGAGTCACAGTAATAATTTTAAAAAAAAACTAGATAGGAACTGCAACTCTTTCAAAGGGTGTGTCACACAAAATGACTGCACTTTCCTTCAATATACACAGAAAAGAAATCTACACCTATTCGAATTTTCTTATTTTTTGAGAGAAATGTACATTTGGAGACATTTGGAGGATTTCTAAATGACTGTACAGTCAGTCGTTGGGCCAGCCGTGGCCTACTGGTTAGCGCTTCGGACTTGTAACCGGACTTGCCGGTTCGAACCCTGACCAGTAGGCACGGCTGAAGTGCCCTTGAGCAAGGCACCTAACCCCTCACTGCTCCCCGAGCGCCGCTGTTGTTGCAGGCAGCTCACTGCGTCGGGATTAGTGTGTGCTTCACCTCACTGTGTGTTCACTGTGTGCTGAGTGTGTTTCACTAATTCACGGATTGGGATAAATGCAGAGACCAAATTTCCCTCATGGGATCAAGAGTATATATACTTATACTTAGTCAGTGATTTTGGATAAAGGTTAAATCCTTTGAAATGGAATTGGGTGGAATTGTGTCTGGCTTGGTCTGAGCTGCTTTGTTACCCATTTACAGAACCAGGAGTGTGTATGAATACTGTTTTTTTTTATTATTACACACATCAAACAACGGAAAACTTAAGTACAGCGAGGAAC